>NW_025728005.1:0-96408 GCF_021461385.2 Schistocerca piceifrons | reverse complement strand
AGGTTTACTGTATCCCTCTGCCCTTCTTATTGACGATGAAACACAGACTTTGCATCGGAATTAAATACAAAAGGCACAATGCCGACTTAAGTACAAGAAGACACACTCTTCTTCTGTCTATGTTTTGAACCATTCCTGTGACACTAGTTACAGATTTCGATGCTTCACTTCAGGTTTACTGTATTCCTTGGACCTTCTTATTGACGATGAAACAAAGAAATTGCATCGGAATTAAGTACAAAAGGCACAAGCAGACTTAAGTACAAGAAGATTGACTCTTCTTACTGACTATGCTTTGAACGATTCCTGTGACACTAGTTATAGATTCTGATGCTTCACTTCAGGTTTACTGTATCCCTCTGACCTTCTTATTGACGATGAAACACAAAAATTGCATCGGATTTAAATAGAAAAGGCACAATACCGACTTAAGTACAAGAAGACTGACTCTTCTTTTTGACTATGTTTTGAACCATTCCTGTGACACTAGTTTTTTATTCCGATGCTTCACTTGAGGTTTATTGTATTCTTCGGACCTTCTTATGGACGATGAAACACAGAAATTGCATCGGAATGAAATACAAAAGGCACAATGCCGACTGAAGTACAAGAAGCCTGACCCTTCCATCTCTCTATGTTTTGAACCATTCCTGTGACACTAGTTATAGATTCCGATGCATCACTTCAGGTTCACTGTATCCCTCTGACCTTCTTATTGACGATGAAACACAGAAATTGCATCGGAATTAAATAGAAAAGGCACAATACCGACTTAACTACAAGAAGACTGACTCTTCTTACTGACCGTGCTTTGAACCATTCCTGTGACACTAGTTATAGATTCCAATGCTTAACTTCAGGATTACTGTTTCCCACTGACCATCTTAGTGACGATGAAACACAGAAATTGCATCTGAATTAAATACATAAGGCACAATGCCGACTTAAGTACAAGAAGACTGACTCAACTTACTGTCTATGTTTTGAACCATTCCTGTGACACTAGTTATAGATTCCGATGCTTCACTCCAGGTTAACTGTATTCCTTGGACCTTCTTTTGACGATGAAACACAGAAATTGCATCGGAATTAAATACAAAAGCACAATGCCGACTTAAGTACAAGAAGACGGACTCTTCTTACTGACTATGTTTTGAACCATTCCTGTGACACCAGTTATAGATTCCGATGCTTCACTCTAGCTTTACTGTATCCCTTGGACCTTCTTATTGACGATGAAACACAGAAATTGCATCGGAATTAAGCACAAAATGCACAAGCAGACTTAAGTACAAGAAGATTGACTCTTCTTACTGACTATGCTTTGAACGATTCCTGTGACACTAGTTATAGATTCTGATGCTTCACTTCAGGTTTACAGTATCCCTCTGACCTTGTTATTGACGATAAAACACAGATATTGCATCGGAATTAAATACAAAATGCACAATGGCGACATAAGTACAAGCAGACTGACTCTTCTTACTGTCTATGTTTTGAACCATTCCTGTAACACTAGTTATAGATTCCGATGCTTCACTTCAGGTTTACTGTATCCCTAGGACCTTCTTATTGACGATGAAACACCGAAATTGCATCGGAATTAAAGTGAAAAGGCACAATGCGGACTTAAGTACAAGAAGACTGACTCTGCTTACTGTCTATGTTTTGAACCATTTCTGTGGTACTAGTTATAGATTTCGATGTTTCGCTTCAGGTTTAGTGTATCCCTTGGACCTTCTTATTGACGATGAAACACATAAATTACATCGGAATTAAATACAAAAGGCACAATGCCGACTTAAGTACAAGAAGACACACTCTTCTTCTGTCTATGTTTTGAACCATTCCTGTGACACTAGTTATAGATTTCGATGCTTCACTCCAGGTTAACTGTATACCTTGGACCTTCTTATTGACGATGAAACACAGAAATTGCATCTGAATTAAATACAAAAGCACAATGCCGACTTTAGTACAAGAAGACTGACTCTTCTTACTGACTATGTTTGAACCATTCCTGTGACACCAGTTATAGATTCCGATGCTTCACTCTAGCTTTACTGTATCCCTTGGACCTTCTTATTGACGATGAAACACAGAAATTGCATCGGAAATAAATAAAAAAAGACAATGCCGACTTAAGTACAAGAAGACTGACTCTGCTTACTATCTATGTTTTGAACCATTCCTGTGATACTAGTTATAGATTTCGATGCTTCACTTCAGGTTTACTGTATCCCTTGGACCTTGTTATTGACGATAAAACACAGAAATTGCATCGGAATCAAATACAAAAGGCACAATGCCGACTTAAGTGCAACAAGACAGACTAATTTTTTTTGTCTATGTTTTGAACCATTCATGTGACACTAGTTATAGATTCCGATGCTTCAATTCAGGTTCACTGTATCCCTCTGATCTTCTTATTGACGATGAAACATAGAAATTGCATCGTAATTAAATACAAAGGGCACAATGCCGACTTAAGTACAACAAGACTGACTCATATTTTTGTCAATGTTTTGAACCATTCCTGTGACACTAGTTATAGGTTCCGATGCTTCACTCCAGGTTTACTGTATCCCTTGGCCGTTCATATTGACGATTAAACACAGAAATTGCATCGGAATTAAATACAAAAGGCACAATGCCGACTTAAGTACAAGAAGACTGACTCTGCTTACTGTCTATGTTTTGAACCATTTCTGTGGTACTAGTTATAGATTTCGATGCTTCGCTTCAGGTTTACTGTATCGCTTGGACCTTCTTATTGACGATGAAACACAGAAATTACATCGGAATTAAATACAAAAGGCACAATGCCGACTTAAGTACAAGAAGACACACTCTTCTTCTGTCTATGTTTTGAACCATTCCTGTGACACTAGTTATAGATTTCGATGCTTCACTTCAGGTTTACTGTATCCCTTGGACCTTCTTATTGACGATGAAACACAGAAATTGCATCGGAATTAAGTACAGAAGGCACCAGGCCGACTTAAGTACAAGAAGACTGACTCTTCTTACTGACTATGCTTTGAACGATTCCTGTGACACTAGTTATAGATTCTGATGCTTCACTTCAGGTTTACTGTATCCCTTGGACCTTCGTATTGGCGATGAAACACAGATATTGCATCGGAATTATATACAAAAGGCACAATGCCGACTTAAGTGCAACAAGAACTGACTCATCTTTTTGTCTATGCTTTGAACCATTCCTGTGACACTAGTTATAGATTCCGATGCTTCACTCCAGGTTTACTGTATCCCTTGGACGTTCATATTGACGATTAAACACAGAAATTGCATCTGAATTAAATACAAAAGGGACAATGCCGACTTAAGTACAAGAAGACTGACTCTTCTTACTGACTATGTTTTGAACCATTCCTGTGACACTAGTTATAGATTCCGATGCTTCACTTCAGGTTTACTGTTTCCCTCTGACCTTCGTATTGACGATAAAACACAGCAATTACATCGGAATTAAATACAAAAGGCACAATGCCGACTCAAGTACAAGAAGACTGACTCTTCTTTTTGACTATGCTTTGAACCATTCCTGTGACACTAGTTTTTTATTCCGATGCTTCACTTGAGGTTTATTGTATTCTTCGGACCTTCTTATGGACGATGAAACACAGAAATTGCATCGGAATGAAATACAAATGCACAATTCCGACTGAAGTACAAGAAGACTGACCCTTCCAGCTCTCTATGTTTTGAACCATTCCTGTGACACTAGTTATAGATTCCGATGCTTCACTTCAGGTTTACTGTTTTCCACTCACCGTCTTAGTGACGATAAAACACAGAAATTCCATCGGAATTAAATACAAAAGGCACAATGCCGACTTAAGTACGAGAAGACTGACTCTTCTTACTCACTATGCTTTGAACCATTCCTGTGACACTAGTTATATATTCCGATGCTTCACTTAAGGTTTACTGTATCCCTCTGACGTTCTTATTGACGATGAAACACAGAATTTGCATCGGAATTAAATACAAAAAGCACAATGCCGACTTAAGTACGTGTAGACTGATTTTTCCTACTGTCTATGCTTTGAACCATTCCTGTGACACTAGTTATAGATTCCGATGCTTAACTTCAGGATTACTGTATCCTACTGACCTTCTAAGTGACGATGAAACACAGAATTTGCATCGGAATTAAATAGAAAATGCACAATGCCGACTTAAGTACAAGATGACTCACTCATCTTACTATCTATATTTTGAACCATTCCTGTGACACTAGTTATAGATTCCGATGCTTCACTCCAGGTTTACTGTATACCTTGGACCTTCTTATTGACGATGAAACACAGAAATTGCAGCGGAATTAAATACAAAAGCACAATGCCGACTTAAGTACTAGAAGACTGACTCTTCTTACTGACTATGTTTTGAAACCGTTCCTGTGACACTAGTTATAGATTCCGATGCTCCACTTGAGGTTTACTGTATCCCTCTGACGTTATTATTGACGATGAAACACAGAAATTGTGTCGGAATTAGATACAAAAGGCACAATGCCGAATTAAGTACAAGAGGAATGACTCTTCCTACTCTCTATGTTTTGAACCGTTCCTGTGACACTAGTTTTTTATTCCGATTCTTTGCTTGAGGTTTACTGTATCCTTCGGACCTTCTTATGGACGATGAAACACAGAAATTGCATCGGAAAGAAATATAAAAGGCACAATGCCGACTTAAGTACAAGAAGACTGACTCTTCCATCTCTCTATGTTTTGAACCATTCCTGTGACACTAGTTATAGATTCCGATGCTTCACTTCAGGTTTACTGTATCCCTCTGACTTTCTTATTGACAATGAAACACAGAAATTGCATCGGAATTCAATACAAAAGGCACAAAGCCGACTTAAATACAAGAAGACTGACTCTTCTTACTGACTATGCTTTGAACCATTCCTGTGACACTAGTTATATATTCCGATGCTTCACTTCAGGTTTACTGTATCCCTCTGACGTTCTTGTTGACGATGAAACACAGAAATTGCATCGGAATTAAATACAAAAAGCACAACGCCGACTTAAGTACGTGTAGACTGACTTTTCCTACTGTCTATGTTTTGAACCATTCCTGTGACACTAGTTATAGATTCCCATCCTTAACTTCAGGATTACTGTATCCCACTGACCTTCTTAGTGACGATGAAACACAGAATTTGCATCGGAATTAAATAGAAAATGCACAATGCCGACTTAAGTACAAGAAGACTGACTCATCTTACTATCTATGTTTTGAACCATTCCTGTGACACTAGTTATAGATTCCAATGCTTCACTCCAGGTTTACTGTATACCTTGGACCTTCTTATTGACGATGAAACACAGAAATTGCATCGGAATTAAATACAAAAGACACAAGGCCGAGTTAAGTACGTGTAAACTGACTTTTCCTACTGTCTATGTTTTGAACCATTGCTGTGACACTAGTTATAGATTCCGATGCTTAACTTCAGGATTACTGTATCCCTCTGACCTTCTTATTGACGATGAAACACAGAAATTACATCGGAATTAAATACAAAAGGCACAATGCAGACTTAAGTACATGTAGACTGACTTTTCCTACTGTCTATGTTTTGAACCATTCCTGTGACACTAGTTATGGATTCCGATGCTTAACTTCAGGATTACTGTATCCCACTGACCTTCTTAGTGACGATGAAACACAGAAATTGCATCGGAATTAAATAGAAAATGCACAATGCCGACTTATGTACGAGGAGACTGACTCATCTTACTGTCTATGTTTGAACCATTCCTGTGACACTGGTTATAGATTCCGATGCTTCACTTGAGGTTTACTGTATCCCTCTGACCTTCTTATTGACGATGAAACACAGAAATTGCGTCGGAAATAAATACAAAAAGCACAATGCCGAATTAAGTACAAGAGGACTGACTCTTCCTACTCTCTATGTTTTGAACCGTTCCTGTGACACTAGTTTTTTATTCCGATGCTTCACTTGAGGTTTACTGTATCCTTCGGACCTTCTGATGGACGATGAAACACAGAAATTGCATCGGAACGAAATACAAAATGCACAATGCCGACTTAAGTACAAGAAGACTGACTCTTCCATCTCTCTATGTTTTGAACCATTCCTGTGACACTAGTAATAGATTCCGATGCTTCACTTCAGGTTTACTGTATCCCTCTGACCTTCTTATTGACGATGAAACACAGAAATTGCATCGGAAATAAATAGAAAAGGCCCAATACCGACTTAAGTACAAGAAGACTGACTCTTCCTACT
The DNA here is from genome assembly GCF_021461385.2 of Schistocerca piceifrons. NCBI lineage: Eukaryota > Metazoa > Arthropoda > Insecta > Orthoptera > Acrididae > Schistocerca > Schistocerca piceifrons. The sequence continues at coordinate 90,110 of NW_025728005.1, read as the reverse complement.
GTCTATGATTTGAACCATTCCAGGGACACTAGTTATAGATTCCGATGCTTCAATTCAGGTTATCTGTATCCCTTGGACCTTCTTATTGACGATGAAACACACATATTGCATCGGAATTAAAAACAAAAGGCACAAAGCCGACTTAAGTACAAGAAGACTGACACTTCTTACTGACTATGCTTTGAACCATTCCTGTGACACTAGTTATAGATTCCGATGCTTCACTTCAGGTTTACTGTATCCCTCTGACGTTCCTATTGACGATGAAACACAGAAATTGCATCGGAGTTAAATACAAAAGGCACAATGCCGACTTAAGTACGTGTAGACTGACTTTTCCTACTGTCTATGTTTTGAACCATTCCTGTGACACTAGTTATAGATTCCGATGCTTAACTTCAGGATTACTGTATCCCACTGACCATCTTAGTGACGATGAAACACAGAAATTGCATCGGAATTAAATGAAAAATGCACAATGCCGACTTAAGTACAAGAAGACCGACTCATCTTACTGTCTATGTTTTGAACCATTCCTGTGACACTAGTTATAGATTCCGATGCTTCACTCCAGGTTTACTGTATACCTTGGACCTTCTTATTGACGATGAAACACAGAAATTGCATAGGAATAAATACAAAAGCACAATGCCGACTTAAGTACAAGAAGACGGACTCTTCTTACTGACTATGATTTGAACCATTCCTGTGACACTAGTTATAGATTCCGATGCTTCACTTCAGGTTTACTCTATCCCTCTGCCCTTCTTATTGACGATGAAAAACAGAATTTGCATCGGAATTAAATACAAAAGGCACAATGCCGACTTAAGTACAAGAAGACTGAGTCTTCTTACTGTCTATGTTTTGAACCATCCCTGTCACACTAGTTATAGATTCCGATGCTTCACTCCAGGTTTACTGTATCCCTTGGACCTTCTTATTGACGATGAAACACAGAAATTGCATCGGAATTAAATACAAAAGCACCATGCCATCTTAAGTACAAGAAGACTGACTCTTCCTACTGACTATGATTTGAACCATTCCTGTGACACTAATTATAGATTCCGATGCTTCACTTGAGGTTTACTGTATCCCTCTAACCTTCTTATTGACGATGAAACACAGAAATTGCATCGGAATTAAATACAAACGGCACAATGCCGACTTAAGCATAAGAAGACTGACACATCCATCTCTCTATGTTTTGAACCATTCCTGTGACACTAGTTATAGGTCCCGATGCTTCACTTCAGGTTTAATGTATCCCTCTGACCTTCTTATTGACGATGAAACACACAAATTGCATCGGAATTAAATACAAAAGGCACCATGCCGTCTTAAGTACAAGAAGACTGACTCGTCCTACTGACTATGTTTTGAACCATTCCTGTGACACTAGTTATGGATTCCGATGCTTAACTTAAGGATTACTGTATCCCACTGACCTTCTTAGTGACGATGAAACACAGAAATTGCATCGGACTTAAATAGAAAATGCACAATGCCGACTTAAGTACAAGGAGACTGACTCATCTTACTGTCTATGCTTTGAACCATTCCTGTGACACTGGTTATAGATTCCGATGCTTCACTTGAGGTTTACTGTATCCCTCTGACCTTCTTATTGACGATGAAACACAGAAATTGCGTCGGAAATAAATACAAAAGGCACAATGACGACTTAAGTACGTGTAGACTGACTTTTCCTACTGTCTATGTTTTGAACCATTCCTGTGACACTAGTTATAGATTCCGATGCTTACCTTCAGGATTACTGTATCCCACTGACCACCTTAGTGACGATGAAACACAGAAATTGCATCGGAATTAAATACAAAAGGCACAAGGCCGACTTAAGTACGTGTAGACTGACTTTTCCTACTGTCTATGTTTTGAACCATTCCTGTGACACTAGTTATAGATTCCGATGCTTCACTTCAGGTTTACTGTTTCCCACTGACCTTCTTAGTGACGATAAAACACAGAAATTCCATCGGAATTAAATACAAAAGGCACAATGCCGACTTAAGTACAAGAAGACTGACTCTTCTTACTGACTATGTTTTGAACCATTCCTGTGACACCAGTTATAGATTCCGATGCTTCACTCTAGCTTTACTGTATCCCTTGGACCTTCTTATTGACGATGAAACACAGAAATTGCATCGGAAATAAATAAAAAAAGGACAATGCCGACTTAAGTACAAGAAGACTGACTCTGCTTACTGTCTATGTTTTGAACCATTCCTGTGATACTAGTTATAGATTTCGATGCTTCACTTCAGGTTTACTGTATCCCTCTGACCTTCTTATTGACAATGAAACACAGAAATTGCATCGGAATTCAATACAAAAGGCACAAAGCCGACTTAAATACAAGAAGACCGACTCTTCTTACTGACTATGCTTTGAACCATTCCTGTGACACTAGTTATATATTCCGATGCTTCACTTCAGGTTTACTGTATCCCTCTGACTTTCTTATTGACGATGAAACACAGAAATTGCATCGGAATTAAATACAAAAAGCACAACGCCGACTTAAGTACGTGTAGACTGACTTTTCCTACTGTCTATGTTTTGAACCATTCCTGTGACACTAGTTATAGATTCCGATCCTTAACTTCAGGATTACTGTATGCCACTGACTTTCTTAGTGACGATGAAACACAGAATTTGCATCGGAATTAAATAGAAAATGCACAATGCCGACTTAAGTACAAGAAGACTGACTCATCTTACAATCTATGTTTTGAACCATTCCTGTGACACTAGTTATAGATTCCGATGCTTCACTCCAGGTTTACAGTATACCTTGGACCTTCGTTTTGACGATGAAACACAGAAATTGCATCGGAATTAAATACAAAAGACACAAGGCCGAATTAAGTACGTGTAAACTGACTTTTCCTACTGTCTATGTTTTGAACCATTGCTGTGACACTAGTTACCGATTCCGATGCTTAACTTCAGGATTACTGTATCCCTCTGACCTTCTTATTGACGATGAAACACAGAAATTACATCGGAATTAAATACAAAAGGCACAATGCAGACTTAAGTACGTGTAGACTGACTTTTCCTACTGTCTATGTTTTGAACCATTCCTGTGACACTAGTTATGGATTCCGATGCTTAACTTCAGGATTACTATATCCCACTGACTTTCTTAGTGACGATGAAACACAGAAATTGCATCGGAATTAAATAGAAAATGCACAATGCCGACTTAAGTACAAGGAGACTGAGTCTTCTTACCGTCTATGTTTTGAACCATTCCTGTGACACTGGTTATAGATTCCGATGCTTCACTTGAGGTTTACTGTATCCCTCTGACCTTCTTATTGACGATGAAACACAGAAATTGCGTCGGAAATAAATACAAAAGGCACAATGCCGAATTAAGTACAAGAGGACTGACTCTTCCTACTCTCTATGTTTTGAACCGTTCCTGTGACACTAGTTTTTTATTCCGATGCTTCACTTGAGGTTTACTGTATCCTTCGGACCTTCTTATGGACGATGAAACACAGAAATTGCATCGGAATTAAATAGAAAAGGCCCAATACCGACTTAAGTACAAGAAGACTGACTCTTCCTACTGTCTATGATTTGAACCATTCCAGGGACACTAGTTATAGATTCCGATGCTTCAATTCAGGTTATCTGTATCCCTTGGACCTTCTTATTGACGATGAAACACACATATTGCATCGGAATTAAATACAAAAGGCACAAAGCCGACTTGAGTAAAAGAAGACTGACACTTCTTACTGACTATGCTTTGAACCATTCCTGTGACGCTAGTTATAGATTCCGATGCTTCACTTCAGGTTTACTGTATCCCTCTGACGTTCCTATTGACGATGAAACACAGAAATTGCATCGGAGTTAAATACAAAAGGCAGAATGCCGACTTAAGTACGTGTAGACTGACTTATCCTACTGTCTATGTTTTGAACCATTCCTGTGACACTAGTTATAGATTCCGATGCTTAACTTCAGGATTACTGTATCCCACTGACCATCGTAGTGACGATGAAACACAGAAATTGCATCGGAATTAAATGAAAAATGCACAATGCCGACTTAAGTACAAGAAGACCGACTCATCTTACTGTCTATGTTTTGAACCATTCCTGTGACACTAGTTATAGATTCCGATGCTTCACTCCAGGTTTACTGTATACCTTGGTCCTTCTTATTGACGATGAAACACAGAAATTGCATAGGAATAAATACAAAAGCACAATGCCGACTTAAGTACAAGAAGACGGACTCTTCTTACTGACTATGATTTGAACGATTCCTGTGACACTAGTTATAGATTCCGATGCTTCACTTCAGGTTTACTGTATCCCTCTGCCCTTCTTATTGACGATGAAACACAGAAATTGCATCGGAATTAAATACAAAAGGCACAATGCCGACTTAAGTACAAGAAGACTGCGTCTTCTTACTGTCTATGTTTTGAACCATCCCTGTCACACTAGTTATAGATTCCGATGCTTCACTCCGGGTTTACTGTATCCCTTGGACCTTGTTATTGACGATGAAACACAGAAATTGCATCGGAATTAAATACAAAAGCACAATGCCGTCTTAAGTACAAGAAGACTGACCCTTCCTACTGACTATGTTTTGAACCATTCCTGTGACACTAGTTATAGGTCCCGATGCTTCACTTCAGGTTTAATGTATCCCTCTGACCTTCTTATTGACGATGAAACACAGAAATTGCATCGGAATTAAATACAAAATGCACATGGCCGACTTAAGTACGTGTAGACTGACTTTTCCTACTGTCTATGTTTTGAACCATTCCTGTGACACTAGTTATAGATTCCGATGCTTAACTTCAGGATTACTGTATACCTCTGACCTTCTTATTGACGATGAAACACAGAAATTACATCGGAATTAAATAGAAAAGGCACAATACCGACTTAAGTAAAAGAAGACTGACTCTTCCTAATGTCTATGATTTGAACCATTCCAGGGACACTAGTTTTAGATTCCGATGCATCACTTCAGGTTTACTGTATCCCTTGGACCTTCTTATTGACGATGAAACACAGAGATTGCATCGGAATTAAATACAAAAGGCACAATGCAGACTTAAGTACGTGTAGACTGACTTTTCCTACAGTCTATGTTTTGAACCATTCCTGTGACACTAGTTATGGATTCCGATGCTTAACTTAAGGATTTCTGTATCCCACTGACCTTCTTAGTGACGATGAAACACAGAAATTGCATCGGAATTAAATAGAAAATGCACAATGCCGACTTAAGTACAAGGAGACTGACTCATCTTACTGTCTATGCTTTGAACCATTCCTGTGACACTGGTTATAGATTCCGATGCTTCACTTGAGGTTTACTGTATCCCTCTGACCTTCTTATTGACGTTGAAACACAGAAATTGCGTCGGAAATAAATACAAAAGGCACAATGCCGAATTAAGTACAAGAGGACTGACTCTTCCTACTCTCTATGCTTTGAACCGTTCCTGTGACACTAGTTTTTTATTCCGATGCTTCACCTGAGGTACTGTATGCTTCGGACCTTCTTATGGACGATGAAACACAGAAATTGCATCGGAATGAAATACAAAAGGCACAATGCCGACATAAGTACAAGAAGACTGACTCTTCCATCTCTCTATGTTTTGAACCATTCCTGTGACACTAGTTATAGATTCCGATGCTTCACTTCAGGTTTACTGTATCCCTCTGACCATCTTATTGACGATGAAACACAGAAATTCCATCGGAATTAAATACAAAAGGCACAATGCCGACTTAAGTACAAGAAGACTGACTCTTCTTACTGACTATGTTTTGAACCATTCCTGTGACACTAGTTACAGATTCCGATGCTTCACTTCAGGTCTACTGTATCCCTGTGACGTTCCTATTGACGATGAAACACAGAAATTGCATCGGAGTTAAATACAAAAGGCACAATGCCGACTTAGGTACGTGTAGACTGACTTTTCCTACTGTCTATGTTTTGAACCATTCCTGTGACACTAGTTATAGATTCCGATGCTTAACTTCAGGTTTACCGTATCCCACTGACCATCTTAGTGACGATGAAACACAGAAATTGCATCGGAATTAAATACAAAAGGCACAAGGCCGACTTAAGTACGTGTAGACTGACTTTTCCTACTGTCTATGTTTTGAACCATTCCTGTGACACTAGTTATAGATTCCGATGCTTCACTTCAGGTTTACTGTTTCCCACTGACCTTCTTAGTGACGATAAAACAGAGAAATTCCATCGGAATTAAATACAAAAGGCACAATGCCGACTTAAGTACAAGAAGACTGACTCTTCTTACTGACTATGTCTTGAACCATTCCTGTGACACCAGTTATAGATTCCGATGCTTCACTCTAGCTTTACTGTATCCCTTGGACCTTCTTATTGACGATGAAACACAGAAATTGCATCGGAAATAAATAAAATAAGGACAATGCCGACTTAAGTAAAAGAAGACTGACTCTGCTTACTTTCTACGTTTTGAACCATTCCTGTGATACTAGTTATAGATTTCGATGCTTCACTTCAGGTTTACTGTATCCCTTGGACCTTGTTATTGACGATAAAACACAGAAATTGCATCGGAATCAAGTACAAAAGGCACAATGCCGACATAAGTACAAGAAGACTGACTCTTCTTACTGTCTATGTTTTGAACCATTCCTGTAACACTAGTTATAGATTCTGATGCTTCACTCCCGGTTTACTGTATCCCTTGGACCTTCTTATTGACGATGAAACACAGAAATTGTATCGGAATTAAATAGAAAAGGCACAATGCCGACTTAAGTACAAGAGGACTGACTCATCTTACTGTCTATGTTTTGAACCATTCCTGGGACACTAGTTATAGATTCCGATGCTTCACTCCAGGTTTACTGTATACCTTGGACCTTCTTATTGACGATGAAACACAGAAATTGCATCGGAATTAAATACAAAAGCACAATGCCGACTTAAGTACAAGAAGACGGTCTCTTCTTACTGACTACGTTTTGAACCATTCCTGTGACACTAGTTATACATTCCGATGCCTCACTTCAGGTTTACTGTATCCCTCTGACCCTCTTATTGACGATAAAACACAGAAATTGCATCGGAATTAAATACAAAAGGCACAATGCCGACATAAGTACAAGAAGACTGACTCTTCTTACTGCCTATGTTTTGAACCATTCCTGTAACACTAGTTATAGATTCCGATGCTTCACTCCAGGTGTACTGTATCCCTTGGACCTTCTTATTGACGAAGAAACACAGATATTGTATCGGAATTAAATAGAAAAGGCACAATGCCGACTTAAGTACAAGAAGACTGACTCTGCTTACTGTCTATGTTTTGAACCATTTCTGTGATACTAGTTATAGATTTCGATGCATCGCTTCAGGTTTACTGTATCCCTTGGACCTTCTTATTGACGATGAAACACAGAAATTGCATCGGAATATAATACAAAAGGCACAATGCCGACTTAAGTACAAGAAGACTGACTCGTCTTACTGTCTATGTTTTGAACCATCCCTGTGACACTAGTTATAGATACCGATGCTTCACTTCAGGTTTACTGTATCCCTTGGACCTTCTTATTGACAATGAAACATAGAAATTGCATCGGAATTAAATACAAAAGCCACAATGCCGACATAAGTACAAGAAGACTGACTCTTCTTACTGACTATGTTTTGAATCATTCCTGTGACCCTAGTTATAGATTCCGATGCTTCACTTGAGGTTTACTGTATCCCTCTGACCTTCTTATTGACGATGAAACACAGAAATTGCGTCGGAAATATATACAAAAGGCACAATGCCGAATTAAGTACAAGAGGAGTGACTCTTCCTACTCTCTATGTTTTGAACCGTTCCTGTGACACTAGTTTTTTATTCCGATGCTTCACTTGAGGTTTACTGTATCCGTCGGACCTTCTTATGGACGATGAAACACAGAAATTGCATCGGAATGAAATAAAAAAGGCACAATGCCGACTTAAGTACAAGAAGACATACTCTTCCACCTCTCGACGTTTTGAACCATTCCTGTGACACTAGTTACAGATTCCGATGCTTCACTTCAGGTTTACTGTATCCCTCTGACCTTCTTATTGACGTTGAAACACAGAAATTGCATCGGAATTAAATAGAAAATGCGCAATACAAACTTAAGTACAAGAAGACTGACTCTTCCTACTGTCTATGATTTGAACCATTCCAGGGACACTAGTTATAGATTCCGATGCTTCACTTCAGGTTTACTGTATCCCTTGGACCTTCTTATTGACGATGAAACACACAAATTGCATCGGAATTAAATACAAAATGCACAAAGCCGACTTAAGTACAAGAAGACTGACTCTTCTTACTGACTATGCTTTGAACCATTCCTGTGACACTAGTTATAGATTCCGATGCTTCACTCCAGGTTTACTGTATACCTTGGACCTTATTATTGACGATGAAACACAGAAATTGCATCGGAATTAAATACAAAAGCACAATGCCGACTTAAGTACAAGAAGACGGACTCTTCTTGCAGACTATGTTTGAACCATTCGTGTGACACTAGTTATAGATTCCGATGCTTCACTTCATGTTTACTGTATCCCTCTGACCTTCTTATTGACGATAAAATACAGAAATTGCATCGGAATTAAATTCAAAAGGCACAATACCGTCATAAGTACGAGAAGACTGACTCTTCTTACTGTCTATGTTTTGAACCATTCCTATGACACTAGTTATAGATTCCGATGCTTCACTCAAGGTTTACTGTATCCCTTGGACCTTCGTATTGACCGTGAAACACAGAAATTGCATCGGAATTAAATAGAAAAGGAACAATGCCGACATAAGTACAAGAAGGCTGACTCCTCTTACTGACTATGTTTTGAACCATTTATTTGACACTAGTTATAGATTCCGATGCTTCACTTTAGGTTTACTGTATCCCTTGGACCTTCCTATTGACGATGAGACACAGAAATCGCATCGGTATTAAATAGAAAAAGCACAATGCCCACTTAAGTACAAGAAGACTGACTCTTCCTACTCTCTATGCTTTGAACCATTCCTGTGACACTAGTTTTTTATTCCGGGCTCCACTTGAGGTTTACTGTATCCCTCGGACCCTCTTTTGGACGATGAAACACAGAAATTGCATCGGAATTAAATACAAAAGGCACAATGCCGACTTAAGTACAAGAAGGTTGACTCTTCTTACTGACTATGTTCTGATCCATTCCTGTGACACTAATTATAGATTCCGATGCTTCACTTCAGGTTTACTGTATCCCTTGGGCCTTCTTATTGACGATGAAACACAGCAATTGCATCGGATTTAAATAGAAAAGGCACAATGCCGACTTAAGTATAAGAAGACTGACTGTTCCTACTGTCTATGATTTAATCATTCCTGTGACACTAGTTATAGATTCTGATGCTTCACTTCAGGTTTACTGTATCCTTTGGACCTTCTTATTGGCGATGAAACACAGATATTGCATCGGAATTAAATACAAAAGGCACAATGCCGACTTAAGTACAAGAAGACTGACTCTTCTTACTGACTATGTTTTGAACCGTTCCTGTGACACTAGTTATAGATTCCGATGCTTCACTTGAGGTTTACTGTATCACTCTGACCTTCTTATTGACGATGAAACACAGAAATTGTGTCGGAATTAAATACAAGTGGCACAATGCCGAATTAAGTACAAGAGGACTGTCTCTTCCTACTCTCTATGTTTTGAACCATTCCTGTGACACTAGTTTTTTATTCCGATGCTTTACTTGAGGTTTACTGTATCCTTCGGACCTTCTTATGGACGATGAAACACAGAAATTGCATCGGAATGAAATATAAAAGGCACAATGCCGACTTAAGTACAAGAAGACTGACTCTTCCATCTCTCTATATTTTGAACCATTCCTGTGACACAAGTTATATATTCCGATGCTTCACTTCAGGTTTACTGTATCCCTCTGACCTTCTTATTGACAATGAAACACAGAAATTGCATCGGAATTAAATAGAAAAGGCACAATACCGACTTAAGTACAAGAAGACTGACTCTTCCTACTGTCTATGATTTGAACCATTCCTGGGACCCTAGTTATAGATTCCGATGCTTCACTTCAGGTTTACTGTATCCCTTGGACCTTCTTATTGACGATGAAACACACAAATTGCATCGGAATTCAATACAAAAGGCACAAAGCCGACTTAAATACAAGAAGACTGACTCTTCTTACTGACTATGCTTTGAACCATTCCTGTGACACTAGTTATATATTCCGATGCTTCACTTCAGGTTTACTGTATCCCTCTGACGTTCTTATTGACGATGAAACACAGAAATTGCATCGGAATTAAATACAAAAAGCACAATGCCGACTTAAGTACGTGTAGACTGACTTTTCCTACTGTCTATGCTTTGAACCATTCCTGTGACACTAGTTATAGATTCCGATGCTTAACTTCAGGATTTCTGTATCCTACTGACCTTCTTAGTGACGATGAAACACAGAATTTGCATCGGAATTAAATAGAAAATGCACAATGCCGACTTAAGTACAAGAAGACTCACTCATCTTACTATCTATGTTTTGAACCATTCCTGTGACACTAGTTATAGATTGCGATGCTTCACTCTAGGTTTACTGTATACCTTGGACCTTCTTATTGACGATGAAACACAGAAATTGCAGCGGAATTCAATACAAAAGCACAATGCCGACTTAAGTACAAGAAGACTGACTCTTCTAACTGACTATGTTTTGAACCGTTCCTGTGACACTAGTTATAGATTCCGATGCTCCACTTGAGGTTTACTGTATCCCTCTGACCTTCTTATTGACGATGAAACACAGAAATGATGTCGGAATTAGATACAAAAAGAACAATGTCGAATTAAGTACAAGAGGACCGACTCTTCCTACTCTCTATGTTTTGAACCGTTCCTGTGACACTAGTTTTTTATTCCGATGCTTTGCTTGAGGTTTACTGTATCCTTCGGACCTTCTTATGGACGATGAAACACAGAAATTGCATCGGAAAGAAATATAAAAGGCACAATGCCGACTTAAGTACAAGAAGACTGACTCTTCCATCTCTCTATGATTTGAACCATTCCTGTGACACTAGTTATAGTTTCCGATGCTTCACTTCAGGTTTACTGTATCCCTCTGACCTTCTTATTGACAATGAATCACAGAAATTGCATCGGATTTAAATACAAAAGGCACAAAGCCGACTTAAATACAAGAAGACTGACTCTTCTTACTGACTATGCTTTGAACCATTCCTGTGACACTAGTTATATATTCCGATGCTTCACTTCATGTTTACTGTATCCCTTGGACCTTCTTATTGACGATGAAACACAGAAATTGCATCGGAATTAAATACAAAAGACACAAGGCCGACTTAAGTACGTGTAAACTGACTTTTCCTACTGTCTATGTGTTGAACCATTCCTGTGACACTAGTTATAGATTCCGATGCTTAACTTCAGGATTACTGTACCCCTCTGACCTTCTTATTGACGATGAAACACAGAAATTACATCGGAATTAAATAGAAAAGGCACAATACCGACTTAAGTACAAGAAGACTGACTCTTCCTACTGTCTATCATTTGAACCATTCCAGGGACACTAGTTATAGATTCCGATGCTTCACTTCAGGTTTACTGTATCCCTTGGACCTTCTTATTGACGATGAAACACAGAAATTGCATCGGAATTAAATACAAAAGGCACAATGCAGACTTAAGTACGTGTAGACTGACTTTTCCTACTGTCTATGTTTTGAACCATTCCTGTGACACTAGTTATGGATTCGGATGCTTAACTTCAGGATTACTGTATCCTACTGACCTTCTTAGTGACGATGAAACGCAGAAATTGCATCGGAATTAAATAGAAAATGCACAATGCCGACTTAAGTACAAGGAGACTGACTCATCTTACTGTCTATGCTTTGAACCATTCCTGTGACACTGGTTATAGATTCCGATGCTTCACTTGAGGTTTACTGTATCCCTCTGACCATATTATTGACGATGAAACACAGAAATTGCGTCGGAAATAAATACAAAAGGCACAATGCCGAATTAAGTACATGAGGTCTGACACTTCCTACTCTCTATGTTTTGAACCGTTCCTGTGACACTAGTTTTTTATTCCGATGCTTCACTTGAGGTTTACTGTATCCTTCGGATCTTCTTATGGACGATGAAACACAGAAATTGCATCGGAACGAAATACAAAATGCACAATGCCGACTTAAGTACAAGAAGACTGACTCTTCCATCTCTCTATGTTTTGAACCATTCCTGTGACACTAGTTATACAATTGCGATGCTTCACTTCAGGTTTACTGTATCCCTCTGACCTTCTTATTGACGATGAAACACAGAAATTGCATCGGAATTAAATAGAAAAGGCCCAATACCGACTTAAGTACAAGAAGACTGACTCTTCCTACTGTCTATGATTTGAACCATTCCAGGGACACTAGTTATAGATTCCGATGATTCACTCCAGGTTTACTGTATACCTTGGACCTTCTTATTGACGATGAAACTCAGAAATTGCATCGGAATTAAATACAAAAGCACAATGCCGACTTAAGTACAAGAAGACGGACTCTTCTTACTGACTATGATTTGAACCATACCTGTGACACTAGTTATAGATTCCGATGCTTCACTTCAGGTTTACTGTATTCCTCTGCCCTTCTTATTGACGATGAAACACAGAAATTGCATCGGAATTAAATACAAAAGGCACAATGCCGACTTAAGTACAAGAAGACTGAGTCTTCTTACTGTCTATGTTTTGAACCATCCCTGTCACACTAGTTATAGATTCCGATCCTTCACTCCATGTTTACTGTATCCCTTGGACCTTCTTATTGACGATGAAACACAGAAATTGCATCGGAATTAAATACAAAAGCACAATGCCGTCTTAAGTACAAGAAGACTGACTCTTCCTACTGACTATGTTTTGAACCATTCCTGTGACACTAGTTATAGATTCCGATGCATCACTTGAGGTTTACTGTATCCCTCTGACCTTCTTATTGACGATGAAACACAGAAATTGCATCGGAATTAAATACAAACGGCACAATGCCGACTTAAGTACAAGAAGACTGACACTTCCATCTCTCTATGTTTTGAACCATTCCTGTGACACTAGTTATAGGTCCCGATGCTTCACTTCAGGTTTAATGTATCCCTCTGACCTTCTTATTGACGATGAAACACAGAAATTGCATCGGAATTAAATACAAAAGGCACAAGGCCGACTTAAGTACGTGTAGACTGACTTTTCCTACTGTTTATGTTTTGAACCATTCCTGTGACACTAGTTATAGATTCCGATGCTTAACTTCAGGATTACTGTATCCCTCTGACCTTCTTATTGACGATGAAACACAGAAATTACATCGGAATTAAATAGAAAAGGCACAATACCGACTTAAGTACAAGAAGACTGACTCTTCCTACTGTCTGTGATTTGAACCATTCCAGGGACACTAGTTATAGATTCCGATGCTTCACTTCAGGTTTACTGTATCCCTTGGACCTTCGTATTGACGATGAAACACAGAAATTACATCGGAATTAAATACAAAAGGCACAATGCAGACTTAAGTACGTGTAGACTGACTTTTCCTACTGTCTATGTTTTGAACCATTTCTGTGACACTAGTTATGGATTCCGATGCTTAACTTCAGGATTACTGTATCCCACTGACCTTCTTAGTGACGATGAAACACAGAAATTGCATCGGAATTAAATAGAAAATGCACAATGCCGACTTAAGTACAAGGAGACTGACTCATCTTACTGTCTATGTTTTGAACCATTCCTGTGACAGTGGTTATAGATTCTGATGCTTCACTTGAGGTTTACTGTATCCCTCTGACCTTCTTATTGACGTTGAAACACAGAAATTGCGTCGGAAATAAATACAAAAGGCACAATGCCGAATTAAGTACAAGAGGACTGACTCTTCCTACTCTCTATGCTTTGAACCGTTCCTGTTACACTAGTTTTTTATTCCGATGCTTCACTTGAGGTACTGTATCCTTCGGACTTCTTATGGACGATGAAACACAGAAATTGCATCGGAATGAAATACAAAAGGCACAATGCCGACATAAGTACAAGAAGACTGACTCTTCCATCTCTCTATGTTTTGAACCATTCCTGTGACACTAGTTATAGGTCCCGATGCTTCACTTCAGGTTTAATGTCTCCCTCTGACCTTCTTATTGACGATGAAACACAGAAATTGCATCGGAATTAAATACAAAAGGCACAATACCGACTTAAGTACAAGAAGACTGACTCTTCCTACTGTCTATGGTTTGAACCATTCCAGGGACACTAGTTATAGATTCCGATGCTTCACATCAGGTTAACTGTATCCCTTGGACCTTCTTATTGACGATGAAACACACAAATTGCATCGGAATTAAATACAAAAGGCACAAAGCCGACTTAAGTACAAGAAGACTGACACTTCTTACTGACTATGCTTTGAACCATTCCTGTGACACTAGTTATAGATTCCGATGCTTCACTTCAGGTTTACTGTGTCCCTCTGACGTTCCTATTGACGATGAAACACAGAAATTGCATCGGCGTTAAATACAAAAGGCACAATGCCGACATAAGTACGTGTAGACTGACTTTTCCTACTGTCTATGTTTTGAACCATTCCTGTGACACTAGTTATAGATTCCGATGCTTAACTTCAGGTTTACTGTATCCCACTGACCATGTTAGTGACGATGAAACACAGAAATTGCATCGGAATTAAATAGAAAATGCACAATGCCGACTTAAGTACAAGAAGACCGACTCATCTTACTGTCTATGCTTTGAACCATTCCTGTGACACTAGTTATAGATTCCGATGCTTCACTCCAGGTTTACTGTATACCTTGGACCATCTTATTGACGATGAAACACAGAAATTGCATCGGAATTAAATACAAAAGCACAATGCCGACTTAAGTACAAGAAGACGGACTCTTCTTACTGACTATGATTTGAACCATTCCTGTGACACTAGTTATAGATTCCGATGCTTCACTTCAGATTTACTGTATCCCTCTGCCCTTCTTATTGACGATGAAACACAGAAATTGCATCGGAATTAAATACAAAAGGCACAATGCCGACTTAAGTACAAGAAGACTGACTCTTCTTACTGTCTATGTTTTGAACCATCCCTGTCACACTAGTTATAGATTCCGATGCTTCACTCCAGGTTTACTGTATCCCTTGGACCTTCTTATTGACGATGAAACACAGAAATTGCATCGGAATTAAATACAAAAGCACAATGACGTCTTAAGTACAAGAAGACTGACACTTCTTACTGACTATGTTTTGAACCATTCCTGTGACACTAGTTATAGATTCCGATGTTTCACTTGAGGTTTACTGTATCCCTCTGAGCTTCTTATTGACGATGAAACACAGAAATTGCATCGGAATTAAATACAAACGGCACAATGCCGACTTAAGTACAAGAAGACAGACACTTCCATCTCTCTATGTTTTGAACCATACCTGTGACACTAGTTATAGATTCCGATGCTTCACTTCAGGTTTACTGTATCCCTCTGACGTTCTTATTGACGATGAAACACAGAAATTGCATCAGAATTTAATACAAAAGGCACAATGCCAATTTAAGTACGTGTAGACTGACTTTTCCTACTGTCTATGTTTTGAACCATTCCTGTGACACTAGTTATAGATTCCGATGCTTAACTACAGGATTACTGTATCCCACTGACCTTCTTAGTGACGATGAAACACATAAATTGCATCGGAATTAAATAGAAAATGCACAATGCCGCCTTAAGTACAAGAAGACTGACTCATCTTACTGTCTATGTTTTGAACCATTCCTGTGACACTAGTTATAGATTCCGATGCTTCACTCCAGGTTTACTGTATCCCTCTGACCTTCTTATTGACGATGAAACACAGAAATTGCATCGGAATTAAATACAAAAGGCACAATGCCGACTTGAGTATATGTAGACTGACTTTTCCTACTGTCTATGTTTTGAACCATTTCTGTGACACTAGTTATAGATTCCGATGGTACATTTCCGGTTTACTGTATCTCTTGGACCTTCTTATTGACGATGAAACACAGAAATTGCATCGGAATTTAATACAAAAGGCACAATGCCGACTAAAGTACAAGAAGACTGACTCTTCTTACTGACTATGTTTTGATCCATTCCCGTGACTCTAGTTATAAATTCCGATGCTTCTCTCTAGGTTTACTGTATCCCTTGGACCTTCTTATTGACGATGAAACACAGAAATTGCATCGGAATTAGATAAAAAATGCACAATGCCGACTTAAGTACAAGAAGACTGACTCTGCTTACTGTCTATGTTTTGAACCATTCCTGTGACACTTGTTACAGATTCCGATGCTTCACTCCAGGTTTACTGTATCCCTTGGACCTTCTTATTGACGATGAAACACAGAAATTGCATCGGAATTAAATACAAAAGTCACATTGCCGACTTAAGTACAAGAAGACTGACTCTTCTTACTGACTATGCTTTGATCCATTCCTGAGACACTAGTTATAGATTCCGATGCTTCACTTCAGGTTTACTGTATCGCTTTGAGCTTCTTATTGACGATGAAACACAGCAATTGCATCGGATTTCAATAGAAAACGCAGAATGCCGACTTAAGTACAAGAAGACACACTCTTCTTCTGTCTATGTTTTGAACCATTCCTGTGACACTAGTTATAGATTTCGATGCTTCACTTCAGGTTTACTGTATCCCTTGGACCTTCTTATTGACGGAGAAACACAGAAATTGCATCGGAATTAAGTACAAAAGGCACAAGGCCGACTTAAGTACAAGAAGACTTATTCTTCTTACTGACTAAGTTTTGAACTATTCCTGTGACACTAGTTATAGATTCCGATGCTTCACTTCAGGTTTACTGTATCCCTCTGACCTTCGTATTGACGATAAAACACAGAAATTACATCGGAATTAAATACAAAAGGCGCAATGCCGACTTAAGTACAAGAAGACTGACTCTTCTTACTGTCTATGTTTTGAGCCATTCCTGTGACACTAATTATAGATTCCGATGCTTCACTCTAGGTATACTGTATCCCTTGGACCTTCTTATTGACGATGAAACACAGAAATTGCACCGGAATTAAATAAAAAAGGCACAATGCCGACATAAGTACCAAAAGTCTGACTCTTCTTACTGTCTATGTTTTGAACCATTCCTGTGACACTAGTTACAGATTCCGATGCTTCACTCCAGGTTTACCGTATTCCTTGGACCTTCTTATTGACGATGAAACACAGAAATTGCATCGGAATTAAATAGAAAAGGCACAATGCCGACTTAAGTACAAGAAGACTGACTCTTCCTGCTGTCTATGTTTTGAACCATTCCTGTGACACTAGTTATAGATTCCGATGCTTCACTTGAGGTTTACTGTATCCCTCTGAGCTTCTTATTGACGATGAAACACAGAAATTGCATCGGAATTAAATACAAAGGGCACAATGCCGACTTAAGTACAAGAAGACTGACACTTCCATCTCTCTATGTTTTGAACCATTCCTGTGACACTAGTTATAGATTCCGATACTTCACTTCAGGTTTACTGTATCCCTCTGACCTTCTTATTGACGATGAAACACAGAAATTGCATCGGAATTAAATAGAAAAGGCCCAATACCGACTTAAGTACAAGAAGACTGACTCTTCCTACTGTCTATGATTTGAACCATTCCAGGGACACTAGTTATAGATTCCGATGCTTCACTTCAGGTTATCTGTATCCCTTGGACCTTCTTATTGACGATGAAACACACAAATTGCATCGGAATTAAATACAAAAGGCACAAAGCCGACTTAAGTACAAGAAGACTGACACTTCTTACTGACTATGCTTTGAACCATTAATGTGACACTAGTTATAGATTCCAATGCTTCACTTCAGGTTTACTGTATCCCTCTGACGTTCCTATTGACGATGAAACACAGTAATTTCATCGGAGTTAAATACAAAAGGCACAATGCCGACTTAAGTACGTGTAGACTGACTTTTCCTACTGTCTATGTTTTGAACCATTCCTGTGACACTAGTTATAGATTCCGATGCTTAACTTCAGGATTACTGTATCCCACTGACCATGTTAGTGACGATGAAACACAGAAATTGCATCGGAATTAAATAGAAAATGCACAATGCCGACTTAAGTACAAGAAGACCGACTCATCTTACTGTCTATGTTTTGAACCATTCCTGTGACACTAGTTATAGATTCCGATGCTTCACTCCAAGTTTACTGTATACCTTGGACCTTCTTATTGACGATGAATCTCAGAAATTGCATCGGAATTAAATACAAAAGCACAATGCCGACTTAAGTACAAGAAGACGGACTCTTCTTACTGACTATGATTTGAACCATACCTGTGACACTAGTTATAGATTCCGATGCTTCACTTCAGGTATACTGTATCCCTCTGCCCTTCTTATTGACGATGAAACACAGAAATTGCATCGGAATTAAATACAAAAGGCACAATGCAGACTTAAGTACAAGAAGACTGAGTCTTCTTACTGTCTATGTTTTGAACCATACCTGTCACACTAGTTATAGATTCCGATCCTTCACTCCATGTTTACTGTATCCCTTGGACCTTCTTATTGACGATGAAACACAGAAATTGCATCGGAATTAAATACAAAAGCACAATGCCGTCTTAAGTACAAGAAGACTGACTCTTCCTACTGACTATGTTTTGAACCATTCCTGTGACACTAGTTATAGATTCCGATGCATCACTTGAGGTTTACTGTATCCCTCTGACCTTCTTATTGACGATGAAACACAGAAATTGCATCGGAATTAAATACAAACGGCACAATGCCGACTTAAGTACAAGAAGACTGACACTTCCATCTCTCTATGTTTTGAACCATTCCTGTGACACTAGTTATAGGTCCCGATGCTTCACTTCAGGTTTAATGTATCCCTCTGACCTTCTTATTGACGATGAAACACAGAAATTGCATCGGAATTAAATACAAAAGGCACAAGGCCGACTTAAGTACGTGTAGACTGACTTTTCCTACTGTTTATGTTTTGAACCATTCCTGTGACACTAGTTATAGATTCCGATGCTTAACATCAGGATTGCTGTATCCCTCTGACCTTCTTATTGACGATGAAACACAGAAATTACATCGGAATTAAATAGAAAAGGCACAATACCGACTTAAGTACAAGAAGACTGACTCTTCCTACTGATTGTGATTTGAACCATTCCAGGGACACTAGTTATAGATTCCGATGCTTCACTCCAGGTTTACTGTATCCCTTGGACCTTCTTATTGACGATGAAACACAGAAATTACATCGGAATTAAATACAAAAGGCACAATGCAGACTTAAGTACGTGTAGACTGACTTTTCCTACTGTCTATGCTTTGAACCATTCCTGTGACACTAGTTATGGATTCCGATGCTTAACTTCAGGATTACTGTATCCCACTGACCTTCTTAGTGACGATGAAACACAGAAATTGCATCGGAATTAAATAGAAAATGCACAATGCCGACTTAAGTACAAGGAGACTGACTCATCTTACTGTCTATGTTTTGAACCATTCCTGTGACACTGGTTATAGATACCGATGCTTCACTTGAGGTTTACTGTATCCCTCTGACCTTCTTATTGACGATGAAACACAGAAATTGCGTCGGAAATAAATACAAAAGGCACAATGCCGAATTAAGTACAAGAGGACTGACTCTTCCTACTCTCTATGCTTTGAACCGTTCCTGTTACACTAGTTTTTTATTCCGATGCTTCACTTGAGGTACTGTATCCTTCGGACTTCTTATGGACGATGAAACACAGAAATTGCATCGGAATGAAATACAAAAGGCACAATGCCGACATAAGTACAAGAAGACTGACTCTTCCATCTCTCTATGTTTTGAACCATTCCTGTGACACTAGTTATAGATTCCGATGATTCACTTCAGGTTTACTGTATCCCTCTGACCATCTTATTGACGATGAAACACAGAATATGCATCGGAATTAAATAGAAAAGGCACAATACCGACTTAAGTACAAGAAGACTGACTCTTCCTACTGTCTATGGTTTGAACCATTCCAGGGACACTAGTTATAGATTCCGATGCTTCACATCAGGTTAACTGTATCCCTTGGACCTTCTTATTGACGATGAAACACACAAATTGCATCGGAATTAAATACAAAAGGCACAAAGCCGACTTAAGTACAAGAAGACTGACACTTCTTACTGACTATGCTTTGAACCATTCCTGTGACACTAGTTATAGATTCCGATGCTTCACTTCAGGTTTACTGTATCCCTCTGACGTTCCTATTGACGATGAAACACAGAAATTGCATCGGCGTTAAATACAAAAGGCACAATGCCGACTTAAGTACGTGTAGACTGACTTTTCCTACTGTCTATGTTTTGAACCATTCCTGTGACACTAGTTATAGATTCCGATGCTTAACTTCAGGATTACTGTATCCCACTGACCATGTTAGTGACGATGAAACACAGAAATTGCGTCGGAATTAAATAGAAAATGCACAATGCCGACTTAAGTACAAGAAGACCGACTCATCTTACTGTCTATGTTTTGAACCATTCCTGTGACACTAGTTATAGATTCCGATGCTTCACTCCAGGTTTACTGTATACCTTGGACCATCTTATTGACGATGAAACACAGAAATTGCATCGGAATTAAATACAAAAGCACAATGCCGACTTAAGTACAAGAAGACGGACTCTTCTTACTGACTATGATTTGAACCATTCCTGTGACACTAGTTATAGATTCCGATGCTTCACTTCAGATTTACTGTATCCCTCTGCCCTTCTTATTGACGATGAAACACAGAAATTGCATCGGAATTGAATACAAAAGGCACAATGCCGACTTAAGTACAAGAAGACTGACTCTTCTTACTGTCTATGTTTTGAACCATCCCTGTCACACTAGTTATAGATTCCGATGCTTCACTCCAGGTTTACTGTATCCCTTGGACCTTCTTATTGACAATGAAACACAGAAATTGCATCGGAATTAAATACAAAAGCACAATGACGTCTTAAGTACAAGAAGACTGACACTTCTTACTGACTATGTTTTGAACCATTCCTGTGACACTAGTTATAGATTCCGATGTTTCACTTGAGGTTTACTGTATCCCTCTGAGCTTCTTATTGACGATGAAACACAGAAATTGCATCGGAATTAAATACAAACGGCACAATGCCGACTTAAGTACAAGAAGACAGACACTTCCATCTCTCTATGTTTTGAACCATTCCTGTGACACTAGTTATAGATTCCGATGCTTCACTTCAGGTTTACTGTATCCCTCTGACGTTCTTATTGACGATGAAACACAGAAATTGCATCAGAATTTAATACAAAAGGCACAATGCCAACTTAAGTACGTGTAGACTGACTTTTCCTACTGTCTATGTTTTGAACCATTCCTGTGACACTAGTAATAGATTCCGATGCTTAACTACAGGATTACTGTATCCCACTGACCTTCTTAGTGACGATGAAACACAGAAATTGCATCGGAATTAAATAGAAAATGCACAATGCCGACTTAAGTACAAGAAGACTGACTCATCTTACTGTCTATGTTTTGAACCATTCCTGTGACACTAGTTATAGATTCCGATGCTTCACTCCAGGTTTACTGTATCCCTCTGACCTACTTATTGACGATGAAACACAGAAATTGCATCGGAATTAAATACAAAAGGCACAATGCCGACTTAAGTATATGTAGACTGACTTTTCCTACTGTCTATGTTTTGAACCATTTCTGTGACACTAGTTATAGATTCCGATGGTACATTTCCGGTTTACTGTATCTCTTGGACCTTCTTATTGACGATGAAACACAGAAATTGCATCGGAATTAAATACAAAAGGCACAATTGCGACTTAAGTACAAGAAGACTGAATCTTCTTACTGACTATGTTTTGATCCATTCCTGTGACTCTAGTTATAAATTCCGATGCTTCACTCTAGGTTTACTGTATCCCTTGGACCTTCTTATTGACGATGAAACACAGAAATTGCATCGGAATTAGATAAAAAAGGCACAATGCCGACTTAAGTACAAGAAGACTGACTCTGCTTACTGTCTATGTTTTGAACCATTCCTGTGACACTTGTTACAGATTCCGATGCTTCACTCCAGGTTTACTGTATCCCTTGGACCTTCTTATTGACGGAGAAACACAGAAATTGCATCGGAATTAAGTACAAAAGGCACAAGGCCGACTTAAGTACAAGAAGACTTATTCTTCTTACTGACTATGTTTTGAACAATTCCTGTGACACTAGTTATAGATTCCCATGCTTCACTTCAGGTTTACTGTATCCCTCTGACCTTCGTATTGACGATAAAACACAGAAATTACAACGGAATTAAATACAAAAGGCGCAATGCCGACTTAAGTACAAGAAGACTGACTCTTCTTACTGTCTATGTTTTGAGCCATTCCTGTGACACTAATTATAGATTCCGATGCTTCACTCTAGGTATACTGTATCCCTTGGACCTTCTTATTGACGATGAAACACAGAAATTGCATCGGAATTAAATAAAAAAGGCACAATGCCGACATAAGTACCAAAAGTCTGACTCTTCTTACTGTCTATGTTTTGAACCATTCCTGTGACACTAGTTACAGATTCCGATGCTTCACTCCAGGTTTACCGTATTCCTTGGACCTTCTTATTGACGATGAAACACAGAAATTGCATCGGAATTAAATAGAAAAGGCACAATGCCGACTTAAGTACAAGAAGACTGACTCTTCCTGCTGTCTATGTTTTGAACCATTCCTGTGACACTAGTTATAGATTCCGATGCTTCACTTGAGGTTTACTGTATCCCTCTGAGCTTCTTATTGACGATGAAACACAGAAATTGCATCGGAATTAAATACAAATGGCACAATGCCGACTTAAGTACAAGAAGACTGACACTTCCATCTCTCTATGTTTTGAACCATTCCTGTGACACTAGTTATAGATTCCGATGCTTCACTTCAGGTTTACTGTATCCCTCTGACGTTCGCATTGACGATGAAACACAGAAATGGCATCAGAATTTAATACAAAAGGCATAATGCCAACTTCAGTACGTGTAGACTGACATTTCCTACTGTCTATGTTTTGAACCATTCCTGTGACACTAGTTATAGATTCCGATGCTTAGCTACAGGATTACTGTATCCCACTGACCTTCTTAGTGACGATGAAACACAGAAATTGCATCGGAATTAAATAGAAAATGCACAATGCCGACTTAAGTACAAGAAGACTGACTCAACTTACTGTCTATGCTTTGAACCATTCCTGTGACACTAGTTATAGATTCCGATGCTTCACTCCAGGTTTACTGTATCCCTCTGACCTTCTTATTGACGATGAAACACAGAAATTGCATCGGAATTAAATACAAAAGGCACAATGCCGACTTAAGTATATGTAGACTGACTTTTCCTACTGTCTATGTTTTGAACCATTTCTGTGACACTAGTTATAGATTCCGATGGTACATTTCAGGTTTACTGTATCTCTTGGACCTTCTTATTGACGATGAAACACAGAAATTGCATCGGAATTAAATACAAAAGGCACAATGCCGACTTAAGTACAAGAAGACTGCCTCTTCTTACTGACTATGTTTTGATCCATTCCTGTGACTCTAGTTATAAATTCCGATGCTTCACTCTAGGTTTACTGTATCCCTTGGACCTTCTTATTGACGATGAAACACAGAAATTGCATAGGAATTAAATAAAAAAGGCACAATGCCGACTTAAGTACAAGAAGACTGACTCTGCTTACTGTCTATGTTTTGAACCATTCCTGTGACACTTGTTACAGATTCCGATTCTTCACTTCAGGTTTACTGTATCCCTCTGCCCTTCTTATTGACGATGAAACACAGAAATTGCATCGGAATTAAATACAAAAAGCACAATGCCGACTTAAGTACAAGAAGACACACTCTTCTTCTGTCTATGTTTTGAACCATTCCTGTGACACTAGTTATAGATTTCGATGCTTCACTTCAGGTTTACTGTATCCCTTGGACCTTCTTATTGACGATGAAACACAGAAATTGCTTCGGAATTAAGTACAAAAGGCACAAGGCCGACTTAAGTACAAGAATACTGATTCTTCTTACTGACTATGTTTTGAACTATTCCTGTGACACTAGTTATAGATTCCGATGCTTCACTTCAGGTTTACTGTATCCCTCTGACCTTCGTATTGACGATAAAACACAGAAATTACATCGGAATTAAATACAAAAGGCACAATGCCGACTTAATTACAAGAAGACTGACTCTTCTTACTGTCTATAATTTGAACCATTCCTGTGCCACTAATTATAGATTCCGATGCTTCACTCTAGGTATACTGTATCCCTTGGACCTTCTTATTGACGATGAAACACAGAAATTGCATCGGAATTAAATAAAAAAGGCACAATGCCGACATAAGTACCAAAAGTCTGACTCTTCTTACTGTCTATGTTTTGAACCATTCCTGTGACACTAGTTACGGATTCCGATGCTTCACTCCAGGTTTACCGTATCCCTTTGACGTTCTTATTGACGATGAAACACAGAAATTGCATCGGAATTTAATACAAAAGGCACAATGCCGTCTTAAGTACGTGTAGACTGACTTTTCCTACTGTCTACGTTTTGAACCATTCTTGTGACACTAGTGGTAGATTCCGATGCTTAACTTCAGGATTACTGTATCCCACTGACCTTCTTAGTGACGATGAAACACAGAAATTGCATCCGAATTAATTAGAAAATGCACAATGCCGACTTAAGTACAAGAAGACTGACTCATCTTACTGTCTATGTTTTGAACCATTCCTGTGACACTAGTTATAGATTCCGATGCTTCACTCCAGGTTTACTGTATCCCTCTGACCTTCTTATTGACGATGAAACACAGAAATTGCATCGGAATTAAATACAAAAGGCACAATGCCGACTTAAGTATATGTAGACTAACTTTTCCTACTGTCTATGTTTTGAACCATTTCTGTGACACTAGTTATAGATTCCGATGGTACATTTCAGGTTTACTGTATCTCTTGGACCTTCTTATTGACGATGAAACACAGAAATTGCATCGGAATTAAATACAAAAGCACAATGCCGACTTAAGTACAAGAAGACTCCCTCTTCTTACTGACTATGCTTTGATCCATTCCTGTGACTCTAGTTATTAATTCCGATGCTTCACTCTAGGTTTACTGTATCCCTTGGACCTTCTTATTGACGATGAAACACAGAAATTGCATCGGAATTAAATAAAAAAGGCAGAATGCCGACCTAAGTACAAGAAGACCGACTCTGCTTACTGTCTATGTTTTCAACCACTCCTGTGACACTTGTTACAGATTCCGATCCTTCACTCCAGGTTTACTGTATCCCTTGGACCTTCTTATTGACGATGAAACACAGAAATTGCATCGGAATTAAATACAAAAGTCACAATGCCGACTTAAGTACAAGAAGACTGACTCTTCCTACTGGCTATGCTTTGATCCATTCCTGAGACACTAGTTATAGATTCCGATGCTTCACTCCAGGTTTACTGTATACCTTGAACCTTGATATTGACGATGAAACACAGAAATTGCATCGGAATTAAATACAAAAGCACAATGCCGACTTAAGTACAAGAAGACGGACTCTTCTTACTGACTATGTTTTGAACCATTCCTGTGACACTAGTTATAGATTTCGATGCTTCACTTCATGTTTACTGTATCCCTCTGACCTTCTTATTGACGATAAAACACAGAAATTGCATCGGAATTAAATACAAAAGGCACAATCCCAACATAAGTACAAGATGACTGACTCTTCTTACTGTCTATGTTTTGAACCATTCCTGTGACACTAGTTATTGATTCCGATGCTTCACTCAAGGTTTACTGTATCCCTTGGACCTTCGTATTGACGGTGAAACACAGAAATTGCATCGGAATTAAATAGAAAAGGAACAATGCCGACTTAAGTACAAGATGACTGACTCCTCTTACTGACTATGTTTTGAAACATTCCTGTGACACTAGTTATAGATTCCGATGCTTCACTTCAGGTTTACTGTATCCCTTGGACCTTCCTATTGACAATGAAACACAGAAATTGCATCGGAATTAAATACAAAAGCACAATGCCGACTGAAGTACAAGAAGACTGACTCTTCCTACTCTCTATGTTTTGAACTATTCCTGTGACACTAGTTTTTTATTCCGATGCTTCACTTGAGGTTTACTGTATCCCTCGGACTTTCTAATGGACGATGAAACACAGAAATTGCATCGGAATGAAATACAAAAGTCACAATGCCGACTTAAGTACAAGAAGACTGACTCTTCCTACTCTCTATGTTTTGAACTATTCCTGTGACACTAGTTTCTTATTCCGATGATTCACTTCAGGTTTACTGTATCCCTTGGACATTCTTATTGACGATGAAACACACTAATTGCATCGGAATTAAATACAAAAGGCACAATGCCAACTTATATACAAGAAGACTGACTCTTCTTACTGACTATATTTTGAACCATTCCTGTGACACTAGTTATAGATTCCCATGCTTCACTTCAGGTTTACTGTATCCCTCTGACTTTCGTATTGACGATAAAACACAGAAATTACATCGGAATTAAATACAAAAGGCACAATGCCGACTTAAGTACAAGAAGACTGACTCTTTTTACTGTCTATGTTTTGAACCATTCCTGTGACACTGGTTATAGATTCCGATGCTTCACTCTAGGTATACTGTATCCCTTGGACCTTCTTATTGACGATGAAACACAGAAATTGCATCGGAATTAATTAAAAAAGTCACAATGCCGACTTAAGTACCAAAAGTCTGACTCTTCTTACTGTCTATGTTTTGAACCATTCCTGTGACACTAGTTACAGATTCCGATGCTTCACTCCACGTTTACCGTATCCCTTGGACCTTCTTATTGACAATGAAACACAGAAATTGCATCGGAATTAAATACAAAAGGCACAATGCCGACTGAAGTACAAGATGACTGGCTCTTCTTACTGACTATGCTTTGAACCACTCCTGTGACACTAGTTATAGATTCCGATGCATCACTTCAGTTTCACTGTATCCCTTGGACCTTCTTATAGACGATGAAACACAGAAATTGCATCGGAATAAAATACAAAAGGCACAATGCCGACTTTAGTACAAGAAGACTGACTCTTCCTGCTGTCTATGTTTTGAACCATTCCTGTGACACTAGTTATAGATTCCGATGCCTTACTTCAGGTTTACTGTATCCCTCTGCCCTTCTAATTGACGATGAAACACAGAAATTGCATCGGAATTAAATACAAAAGGCACAATGCCGACTTAAGTACAAGAAGACTGACTCTTCTTACTGTCTATGTTTTGAACCATCCCTGTCACACTAGTTATAGATTCCGATGCTTCACTCCAGGTTTACTGTATCCCTTGGACCTTCTTATTGACGATGAAACACAGAAATAGCATCGGAATTTAATACAAAAGCACAATGCCGTCTTAAGTACAAGAAGACTGACTCTTCTTACTGACTATGTTTTGAACCATTCCTGTGACACTAGTTATAGATTCCGATGCTTCACTTGAGGTTTACTGTATCCCTCTGACCTTCTTATTGACGATGAAACACAGAAATTGCATCGGAATTAAATACAAAAGGCACAATGCCGACTTAAGTACAAAAGACTGACTCTTCCATCTCTCTATTCGACGCGCAGGTCGCCGAACTGGCGTCAAATCGAAAGACCTGCACCAGGCGAACGGTCCACCCGAAGGGAGGCCCTAGCCACACGACATTTCCATTTTTATCTCTCTATGCTTTGAACCATTCCTGTGACACTAGTTATAGATCCCGATGCTTCACTTCAGGTTTAATGTATCCCTCTGACCTTCTTATTGACGATGAAACACAGAAATTGCATCGGAATTAAATAGAAAAGGCACAATACCGACTTAAGTACAAGAAGACTGACTCTTTCTACAGTCTATGATTTGAACCATTCCTGGGATACTAGTTATAGATTCCGATGCTTCACTTCAGGTTTACTGTATCCCTTGGACCTTCTTATTGACGATGAAACACACAAATTGCATCGGAATTAAATTCAAAAGGCACAAAGCCGACTTAAGTACAAGAAGACTGACTCATCTTTTTGTCTATGTTCTGAACCATTCCTGTGACACTAGTTATAGATTCAGATGCTTCACTCCAGGTTTACTGTATTTGTTAGACGTTCATATTGACGATTAAACACAGAAATTGCATCGGAATTAAATACAAAAGGCACAATGCCGACTTAAGTACAAGAAGACTGACTCTTCTTACTGACTAAGTTTGAACCATTCCTGTGACACTAGTTATAGATTCCGATGCTTCACTTGAGGTTTACTGTATCCCTCTGACCTTCTTATTGACAATGAAACACAGAAATTGCATCGGAATTAAATAGAAAAGGCACAATACCGACTTAAGTACAAGAAGACTGACTCTTCTTACTGACTATGCTTTGATCCATTCCTGAGACACTAGTTATAGATTCCGATGCTTCACTTCAGGTTTACTGTATCCCTTTGAGCTTCTTATTGACGATGAAACACAGCAATTGCATCGGATTTCAATAGAAAACGCAGAATGCCGACTTAAGTACAAGAAGACACACTCTTCTTCTGTCCATGTTTTGAACCATTCCTGTGACACTAGTTATAGATTTCGATGCTTCACTTCAGGTTTACTGTATCCCTTGGTCCTTCTTATTGACGATGAAACACAGAAATTGCATCGGAATTAAGTACAAAAGGCACAAGGCCGACTTAAGTACAAGAAGACTTATTCTTCTTACTGACTATGTTTTGAACAATTCCTGTGACACTAGTTATAGATTCCGATGCTTCACTTCAGGTTTACTGTATCCCTCTGACCTTCGTATTGACGATAAAACACAGAAATTACATCGGAATTAAATACAAAAGGCGCAATGCCGACTTAAGTACAAGAAGACTGACTCTTCTTACTGTCTATGTTTTGAGCCATTCCTGTGACACTAATTATAGATTCCGATGCTTCACTCTAGGTATACTGTATCCCTTGGACCTTCTTATTGACGATGAAACACAGAAATTGCATCGGAATTAAATAAAAAAGGCACAATGCCGACATAAGTACCAAAAGTCTGACTCTTCTTACTGTCTATGTTTTGAACCATTCCTGTGACACTAGTTACAGATTCCGATGCTTCACTCCAGGTTTACCGTATTCCTTGGACCTTCTTATTGACGATGAAACACAGAAATTGCATCGGAATTAAATAGAAAAGGCACAATGCCGACTTAAGTACAAGAAGACTGACTCTTCCTGCTGTCTATGTTTTGAACCATTCCTGTGACACTAGTTATAGATTCCGATGCTTCACTTGAGGTTTACTGTATCCCTCTGAGCTTCTTATTGACGATGAAACACAGAAATTGCATCGGAATTAAATACAAATGGCACAATGCCGACTTAAGTACAAGAAGACTGACACTTCCATCTCTCTATGTTTTGAACCATTCCTGTGACACTAGTTATAGATTCCGATGCTTCACTTCAGGTTTACTGTATCCCTCTGACGTTCGTATTGACGATGAAACACAGAAATGGCATCAGAATTTAATACAAAAGGCATAATGCCAACTTCAGTACGTGTAGACTGACATTTCCTACTGTCTATGTTTTGAACCATTCCTGTGACACTAGTTATAGATTCCGATGCTTAGCTACAGGATTACTGTATCCCACTGACCTTCTTAGTGACGATGAAACACAGAAATTGCATCGGAATTAAATAGAAAATGCACAATGCCGACTTAAGTACAAGAAGACTGACTCAACTTACTGTCTATGCTTTGAACCATTCCTGTGACACTAGTTATAGATTCCGATGCTTCACTCCAGGTTTACTGTATCCCTCTGACCTTCTTATTGACGATGAAACACAGAAATTGCATCGGAATTAAATACAAAAGGCACAATGCCGACTTAAGTATATGTAGACTGACTTTTCCTACTGTCTATGTTTTGAACCATTTCTGTGACACTAGTTATAGATTCCGATGGTACATTTCAGGTTTACTGTATCTCTTGGACCTTCTTATTGACGATGAAACACAGAAATTGCATCGGAATTAAATACAAAAGGCACAATGCCGACTTAAGTACAAGAAGACTGCCTCTTCTTACTGACTATGTTTTGATCCATTCCTGTGACTCTAGTTATAAATTCCGATGCTTCACTCTAGGTTTACTGTATCCCTTGGACCTTCTTATTGACGATGAAACACAGAAATTGCATAGGAATTAAATAAAAAAGGCACAATGCCGACTTAAGTACAAGAAGACTGACTCTGCTTACTGTCTATGTTTTGAACCATTCCTGTGACACTTGTTACAGATTCCGATTCTTCACTTCAGGTTTACTGTATCCCTCTGCCCTTCTTATTGACGATGAAACACAGAAATTGCATCGGAATTAAATACAAAAAGCACAATGCCGACTTAAGTACAAGAAGACACACTCTTCTTCTGTCTATGTTTTGAACCATTCCTGTGACACTAGTTATAGATTTCGATGCTTCACTTCAGGTTTACTGTATCCCTTGGACCTTCTTATTGACGATGAAACACAGAAATTGCTTCGGAATTAAGTACAAAAGGCACAAGGCCGACTTAAGTACAAGAAGACTGATTCTTCTTACTGACTATGTTTTGAACTATTCCTGTGACACTAGTTATAGATTCCGATGCTTCACTTCAGGTTTACTGTATCCCTCTGACCTTCGTATTGACGATAAAACACAGAAATTACATCGGAATTAAATACAAAAGGCACAATGCCGACTTAATTACAAGAAGACTGACTCTTCTTACTGTCTATAATTTGAACCATTCCTGTGCCACTAATTATAGATTCCGATGCTTCACTCTAGGTATACTGTATCCCTTGGACCTTCTTATTGACGATGAAACACAGAAATTGCATCGGAATTAAATAAAAAAGGCACAATGCCGACATAAGTACCAAAAGTCTGACTCTTCTTACTGTCTATGCTTTGAACCATTCCTGTGACACTAGTTACGGATTCCGATGCTTCACTCCAGGTTTACCGTATCCCTTTGACGTTCTTATTGACGATGAAACACAGAAATTGCATCGGAATTTAATACAAAAGGCACAATGCCGTCTTAAGTACGTGTAGACTGACTTTTCCTACTGTCTACGTTTTGAACCATTCTTGTGACACTAGTGGTAGATTCCGATGCTTAACTTCAGGATTACTGTATCCCACTGACCTTCTTAGTGACGATGAAACACAGAAATTGCATCCGAATTAATTAGAAAATGCACAATGCCGACTTAAGTACAAGAAGACTGACTCATCTTACTGTCTATGTTTTGAACCATTCCTGTGACACTAGTTATAGATTCCGATGCTTCACTCCAGGTTTACTGTATCCCTCTGACATTCTTATTGACGATGAAACACAGAAATTGCATCGGAATTAAATACAAAAGGCACAATGCCGACTTAAGTATATGTAGACTAACTTTTCCAACTGTCTATGTTTTGAACCATTTCTGTGACACTAGTTATAGATTCCGATGGTACATTTCAGGTTTACTGTATCTCTTGGACCTTCTTATTGACGATGAAACACAGAAATTGCATCGGAATTAAATACAAAAGGCACAATGCCGACTTAAGTACAAGAAGACTCCCTCTTCTTACTGACTATGCTTTGATCCATTCCTGTGACTCTAGTTATTAATTCCGATGCTTCACTCTAGGTTTACTGTATCCCTTGGACCTTCTTATTGACGATGAAACACAGAAATTGCATCGGAATTAAATAAAAAAGGCAGAATGCCGACCTAAGTACAAGAAGACCGACTCTGCTTACTGTCTATGTTTTCAACCACTCCTGTGACACTTGTTACAGATTCCGATCCTTCACTCCAGGTTTACTGTCTCCCTTGGACCTTCTTATTGACGATGAAACACAGAAATTGCATCGGAATTAAATACAAAAGTCACAATGCCGACTTAAGTACAAGAAGACTGACTCTTCCTACTGGCTATGCTTTGATCCATTCCTGAGACACTAGTTATAGATTCCGATGCTTCACTCCAGGTTTACTGTATACCTTGAACCTTGATATTGACGATGAAACACAGAAATTGCATCGGAATTAAATACAAAAGCACAATGCCGACTTAAGTACAAGAAGACGGACTCTTCTTACTGACTATGTTTTGAACCATTCCTGTGACACTAGTTATAGATTTCGATGCTTCACTTCATGTTTACTGTATCCCTCTGACCTTCTTATTGACGATAAAACACAGAAATTGCATCGGAATTAAATACAAAAGGCACAATCCCAACATAAGTACAAGATGACTGACTCTTCTTACTGTCTATGTTTTGAACCATTCCTGTGACACTAGTTATTGATTCCGATGCTTGACTCAAGGTTTACTGTATCCCTTGGACCTTCGTATTGACGGTGAAACACAGAAATTGCATCGGAATTAAATAGAAAAGGAACAATGCCGACTTAAGTACAAGATGACTGACTCCTCTTACTGACTATGTTTTGAAACATTCCTGTGACACTAGTTATAGATTCCGATGCTTCACTTCAGGTTTACTGTATCCCTTGGACCTTCCTATTGACGATGAGACACAGAAATCGCATCGGTATTAAATAGAAAAAGCACAATGCCGACTTAAGTACAAGAAGACTGACTCTTCCTACTCTCTATGTTTTGAACTATTCCTGTGACACTAGTTTTTTATTCCGATGCTTCACTTGAGGTTTACTGTATCCCTCGGACTTTCTAATGGACGATGAAACACAGAAATTGCATCGGAATGAAATACAAAAGTCACAATGCCGACTTAAGTACAAGAAGACTGACTCTTCCTACCCTCTATGTTTTGAACTATTCCTGTGACACTAGTTTCTTATTCCGATGATTCACTTCAGGTTTACTGTATCCCTTGGACATTCTTATTGACGATGAAACACACTAATTGCATCGGAATTAAATACAAAAGGCACAATGCCAACTTATATACAAGAAGACTGACTCTTCTTACTGACTATATTTTGAACCATTCCTGTGACACTAGTTATAGATTCCCATGCTTCACTTCAGGTTTACTGTATCCCTCTGACTTTCGTATTGACGATAAAACACAGAAATTACATCGGAATTAAATACAAAAGGCACAATGCCGACTTAAGTACAAGAAGACTGACTCTTCTTACTGTCTATGTTTTGAACCATTCCTGTGACACTGGTTATAGATTCCGATGCTTCACTCTAGGTATACTGTATCCCTTGGACCTTCTTATTGACGATGAAACACAGAAATTGCATCGGAATTAATTAAAAAAGTCACAATGCCGACTTAAGTACCAAAAGTCTGACTCTTCTTACTGTCTATGTTTTGAACCATTCCTGTGACACTAGTTACAGATTCCGATGCTTCACTTCACGTTTACCGTATCCCTTGGACCTTCTTATTGACAATGAAACACAGAAATTGCATCGGAATTAAATACAAAAGGCACAATGCCGACTGAAGTACAAGATGACTGGCTCTTCTTACTGACTATGCTTTGAACCACTCCTGTGACACTAGTTATAGATTCCGATGCATCACTTCAGTTTCACTGTATCCCTTGGACCTTCTTATAGACGATGAAACACAGAAATTGCATCGGAATAAAATACAAAAGGCACAATGCCGACTTTAGTACAAGAAGACTGACTCTTCCTGCTGTCTATGTTTTGAACCATTCCTGTGACACTAGTTATAGATTCCGATGCCTTACTTCAGGTTTACTGTATCCCTCTGCCCTTCTAATTGACGATGAAACACAGAAATTGCATCGGAATTAAATACAAAAGGCACAATGCCGACTTAAGTACAAGAAGACTGACTCTTCTTACTGTCTATGTTTTGAACCATCCCTGTCACACTAGTTATAGATTCCGATGCTTCACTCCAGGTTTACTGTATCCCTTGGACCTTCTTATTGACGATGAAACACAGAAATAGCATCGGAATTTAATACAAAAGCACAATGCCGTCTTAAGTACAAGAAGACTGACTCTTCTTACTGACTATGTTTTGAACCATTCCTGTGACACTAGTTATAGATTCCGATGCTTCACTTGAGGTTTACTGTATCCCTCTGACCTTCTTATTGACGATGAA
The DNA here is from genome assembly GCF_021461385.2 of Schistocerca piceifrons. Classification (NCBI taxonomy): domain Eukaryota; kingdom Metazoa; phylum Arthropoda; class Insecta; order Orthoptera; family Acrididae; genus Schistocerca; species Schistocerca piceifrons. The sequence continues at coordinate 55,543 of NW_025728005.1, read as the reverse complement.
ACACAGAAATTGCATCGGAATTAAATACAAAAGGCACAATGCCGACTTAAGTACAAAAGACTGACTCTTCCATCTCTCTATTCGACGCGCAGGTCGCCGAACTGGCGTCAAATCGAAAGACCTGCACCAGGCGAACGGTCCACCCGAAGGGAGGCCCTAGCCACACGACATTTCCATTTTTATCTCTCTATGCTTTGAACCATTCCTGTGACACTAGTTATAGATCCCGATGCTTCACTTCAGGTTTAATGTATCCCTCTGACCTTCTTATTGACGATGAAACACAGAAATTGCATCGGAATTAAATAGAAAAGGCACAATACCGACTTAAGTACAAGAAGACTGACTCTTTCTACAGTCTATGATTTGAACCATTCCTGGGATACTAGTTATAGATTCCGATGCTTCACTTCAGGTTTACTGTATCCCTTGGACCTTCTTATTGACGATGAAACACACAAATTGCATCGGAATTAAATTCAAAAGGCACAAAGCCGACTTAAGTACAAGAAGACTGACTCATCTTTTTGTCTATGTTCTGAACCATTCCTGTGACACTAGTTATAGATTCAGATGCTTCACTCCAGGTTTACTGTATTTGTTAGACGTTCATATTGACGATTAAACACAGAAATTGCATCGGAATTAAATACAAAAGGCACAATGCCGACTTAAGTACAAGAAGACTGACTCTTCTTACTGACTATGTTTGAACCATTCCTGTGACACTAGTTATAGATTCCGATGCTTCACTTGAGGTTTACGGTATCCCTCTGACCTCCTTATTGACGATGAAACACAGAAATTGCGTCGGAATTAAATAAAAAAGGCACAATGCCGAATTAAGTACAAGAGGACTGACTCTTCCCACTCTCTATGTTTTGAACCGTTCCTGTGGCACTAGTTTTTTATTCCGATGCTTCACTTGAGGTTTACTGTATCCTTCGGACCTTCTTATGGACGATGAAACACAGAAATTGCATCGGAATGGAATACAAAAGGCACAATGCCGACTTAAGTACAAGAAGACTGACTCTTCCATCTCTCTATGATTTGAACCATTCCTGTGACACTAGTTATAGTTTCCGATGCTTCACTACAGGTTTACTGTATATCTCTGACCTTCTTATTGACTATGAAACACAGAAATTGCATCGGAATTAAATAGAAAAGGCACAATACGACTTAAGTACAAGAAGACTGTCTCTTCCTACTGTCGATGATTTGAACCAATCCTGGGACACTAGTTATAGATTCCGATGCTTCACTTCAGATGTACTGTATCCCTTGGACCTTCTTATTGACGATGAAACACGCAAATTGCCTCGGAATTAAATACAAAAGGCACAAAGTCGACTTAAGTACAATAAGACTGACTCTTCTTACTGACTATGCTTTGAACCATTCCTGTGACACTAGTTGTAGAATCCGATGCTTCACATCAGGTTTACTGTATCCATCTGACGTTCTTATTGACGATGAAACACAGAAATAGCATCGGAATTAAATACAAAAGGCACAATGCCAACTTAAGTACGTGTAGACGGACTTTTCCTACTGTCTATGATTGGAACCATTCCTGTGACACTAGTTATAGATTCCGATGCTTAACTTCAGGATTACTGTATCCCACTGACCTTCTTAGTGATGATGAAACACAGAAATTGCATCGGAATTAAATAGAAAATGCACAATGCCGACTTAAGTACAAGAAGACTGACTCATCTTACTGTCTATGTTTTGAACCATTCCTGTGACACTAGTTATAGATTTCGATGCTTCACTCCAGGTTTACTGCATCCCTCTGACCTTCTTATTGACGATGAAACACAGAAATTGCATCGGAATTAAATACAAAAAGCACAATGCCGACTTAAGTATATGTAGACTGACTTTTCCTACTGTCTATGTTTTGAACCATTCCTGTGACACTAGGTATAGATTCCGATGGTACATTTCAGGTTTCCTGTATCTCTTGGACCTTCTTATTGACGATGAAACACAGAAATTGCATCGGAAATAAATACATAAGGCACAAAGCCGGCTTAAGTACAAGAAGACTGACTCTTCTTACTGACTATGTTTTGATCCATTCCTGTGACTCTAGTTATAAATTCCGATGCTTCACTCTAGGTTTACTGTATCCCTTGGACCTTCTTATTGACGATGAAACACAGAAATTGCATCGGAATTAAATAAAAAAGGCACAATGCCGACTTAAGTACGAGAAGACTGACTCCGCTTACTGTCTATGTTTTGAACCATTCCTGTGACACTTGTTACAGATTCCGATTCTTCACTTCAGGTTTACTGTATCCCTTGGACCTTCTTATTGACGATGAAACACAGAAATTGCATCGGAATTAAGTACAAAAGGCACAAGGCCGACTTAAGTACAAGAAGACTGACTCTTCTTACTGACTATGCTTTGGTCCATTCCTGTGACACTAGTTATAGATTCCGATGCTTCACTTCGGGTTTACTGTATCCGTTGAACCCTCTTATTGACGATGAAACACAGAAATTGCATCGGAATTAAATACAAAAGGCACAATGCCGACTTAAGTAGAAGAAGACACACTCTTCTTCTGTCAATGCTTTCGAACCATTCCTGTGACACTAGTTATAGATTTTGATGCTTCACTTCAGTTTAACTGTATCCCTTGGACATTCTTATTGACGATGAAACACAGAAATTGCATCGGAATTAAGTACAAAAGGCACAAGGCCGACTTAAGTACAAGAAGACTGACTCTTCTTACTGACTATGCTTTGAACCATTCCTGTGACACTAGTAATAGATTCCGATGCTTCACTTCAGGTTTACTGTATCCCTCTGACCTTCGTATTGACGATAAAACACAGAAATTACATCGGAATCAAATACAAAAGGCACAGTGCCGACTTAAGTACAAGAAGACTGACTCTTCTTACTGTCTATGTTTTGAACCATTCCTGTGACACTGGTTATAGATTCCGATGATTCACTCTAGGTATACTGTATCCCTTGGACCTTCTTATTGACGATGAAACACAGAAATTGCATCGGAATTAAATAATAAAGGCACAATGCAGACTTAAGTACCAAAAGTCTGACTCTTCTTACTGTCTATGTTTTGAACCATTAATGTGACACTAGTTACAGATTCCGATGCTTCACTCCAGGTTTACCGTATCCCTTGGACCTTCTTATTGACAATGAAACACAGAAATTGCATCGGAATTAAATACAAAAGGCACAATGCCGACTGAAGTACAAGATGACTGGCTCTTCTTACTGACTACATTTTTAACCATTCCTGTGACACTAGTTATAGATTCCGATGCTTCATTTAAGTTTCACAGTACCCCTTGGACCTTCTTATTCACGATGAAACACAGAAATTGCATCGGAATTAAATACAAAAGGCACAATGCCGACTTAAGTACAAGAAGACTGACTCTTCCTGCTGTCTATGTTTTGAACCATTCCTGTGACACTAGTTATAGATTCCGATGCTTCACTTCAGGTTTACTGTATCCCTCTGCCCTTCTTATTGACGATGAAACACAGAAATTGCATCGGAATTAAATACAAAAGTCACAATGCCGGCTTAAGTACAAGAAGATTGACTCTTCTTACTGTTTATGTTTTGAACCATCCCTGTCACACTAGTTATAGATTCCGATGCTTCACTCCAAGTTTACTGTATCCCTTGGACCTTCTTATTGACGTTGAAACACAGAAATTGCATCGGAATTAAATACAAAAGCACAATGCCGTCTTAAGTACAAGAAGACTGACTCTTCTTACTGACTATGTATTGAACCATTCCTGTGACACTAGTTATAGATTCCGATGCTTCACTTGAGGTTTACTGTATCCCTCTGACCTTCTTATTGACGATGAAACACAGAGATTGCATCGGAATTAAATACAAAAGCACAATGCCGACTTAAGTACAAGAAGACTGACCCTTCCATCTCTCTATGTTTTGAACCATTCCTGTGACACTAGTTATAGATCCCGATGCTTCACTTCAGGTTTACTGTATCCCTCTGACCTTCTTATTGACGATGAAACACAGAAATTGCATCGGAATTAAATAGAAAAGGCACAATACCGACTTAAGTACAAGAAGACTGACTCTTCCTACTGTCTATGATTTGAACCATTCCTGGGACACTAGTTATAGATTCCGATGCTTCCCTTCAGGTTTACTGTTTTTCTTGGACCTTCTTATTGACGATGAAACACAGATATAGCGTCGGAATTAAATACAAAAGGCACAATGCCAACTTAAGTAAAGAAGACTGACTCTTCTTACTGACCATGTTTTGAACCATTCCTGTGACACTAGTTATAGATTCCGATGCTTCACTTGAGGTTTACGGAATCCCTCTGACCTCCTTATTGACGATGAAACACAGAAATTGCGTCGGAATTAAATAAAAAAGGCACAATGCCGAATTAAGTACAAGAGGACTGACTCTTCCTACTCTCTATGTTTTGAACCGTTAATGTGACAATAGTTTTTTTTTCCGATGCTTCACTTGAGGTTTACTGTTTCCTTCGGACCTTCTTAGGGACGATGAAACACAGAAATTGCATCGGAATGAAATACAAAAGGCACAATGCCGACTTAAGTAGAAGAAGACTGACTCTTCCAGCTCTCTATGATTTGAACCATTCCTGTGACACTAGTTATAGATTCCGATGCTTTACTTCAGGTTTACTGTATCCCTCAGACTTTCTTATTGACAATGAAACACAGAAATTGCATCGGAATTAAATAGAAAATGCACAATGCCGACTTAAGTACAAGAAGACTGACTCATCTTACTGTCTATGTTTTGAACCATTCCTGTGACACTAGTTATAGATTCCGATGCTTCACTCCAGGTTTACTGTATCCCTTGGACCTTCTTATTGACGATGAAACACATAAATTGCATCGGAATTAAATAAAAAAGGCACAATGCCGACTTAAGTACTAGAAGACTGACTCTGCTTACTGTCTATGTTTTGAACCATTCCTGTGACACTTGTTACAGATTCCGATGCTTCACTTCAGATTTACTGTATCCCTTGGACCTTCTTATTGACGATGAAACACGCAAATTGCATCGGTATAAATACAAAAGGCACAATGTCGACTTAAGTACAATAAGACCGACTCTTCTTACTGACTATGTTTTGAATCATTCCTGTGACAATAGTTATAGATTCCGATGCTTCACTTCAGGTTTACTGTATCCCTCTGACTTTCTTATTGACGATGAAACACAGAAATTGCATCGGAACTAAATACAAAAGGCACAATGCCGACTTAAGTACGTGTAGACTGAATTTTCCTACTGTCTATGTTTTGAACCATTCCTGTGACACTAGTTATAGATTCCGATGCTTAACTTCAGGATTACTGTATCCCACTGACCTTCTTAGTGACGATGAAACGCAGAAATTGCATCGGAATTAAATAGAAATTGCACAATGCCGACTTAAGTACAAGAAGACTGACTCATCTTACTGACTATGCTTTCAACCATTCCTGTGACACTAGTTATAGATTCCGATGCTTCACTCCAGGTTTACTGTATCCCTCTGACCTTCTTATTGACGATGAAACACAGAAATTGCATCGGAATTAAATACAAAAGGCACAATGCCGACTTAAGTATATGTAGACTGATTTTTCCTACTGTCTATGTTTTGAACCATTCCTGTGACACTAGTTATAGATTCCGATGGTACATTTCAGGTTTACTGTGTCTCTTGGACCTTCTTATTGACGATGAAACACAGAAATTGCATCGGAATTAAATACAAAAGGCACAATGCCGACTTAAGTACAAGAAGACTGACTCTTCTTACTGACTATGTTTTGAACCATCCCTGTCACACTAGTTATAGATTCCGATGCTTCACTCCAAGTTTACTGTATCCCTTGGACCTTCTTATTGACGATGAAACACAGAAATTTCATCGGAATTAAATACAAAAGCACAATGCCGTCTTAAGTACAAGAAGACTGACTCTTCTTACTGACTATGTTTTGAACCATTCCTGTGACACTAGTTATAGATCCCCATGCTTCACTTCAGGTTTACTGTATCCCTCTGACCTTCTTATTGACGATGAAACACAGAAATTGCATCGGAAGTAAATAGAAAAGGCACAATACCGACTTAAGTACAAGAAGACTGACTCTTCCTACTGTCTATGATTTGAACCATTCCTGGGACACTAGTTATAGATTCCGATGCTTCACTTCAGGTTTACTGTTTTTCTTGGACCTTCTTATTGACGATGAAACACAGAAATTGCGTCGGAATTAAATACAAAAGGCACAATGCCGACTTAAGTAAAGAAGACTGACTCTTCTTACTGACCATGTTTTGAACCATCCCTGTGACACTAGTTATAGATTCCGATGCTTCACTTGAGGTTTACGGTATCCCTCTGACCTCCTTATTGACGATGAAACACAGAAATTGCGTCGGAATTAAATAAAAAAGGCACAATGCCGAATTAAGTACAAGAGGACTGACTCTTCCTACTCTCAATGTTTTGAACCGTTAATGTGACACTAGTTTTTTTTTCCGATGCTTCACTTGAGGTTTACTGTATCCTTCGGACCTTCTTATGGACAATGAAACACAGAAATTGCATCGGAATGAAATACAAAAGGCACAATGCCGACTTAAGTACAAGAAGACTGACTCCTCCAGCTCTCTATGATTTGAACCATTCCTGTGACACTAGTTATAGATTCCGATGCTTTACTTCAGGTTTACTGTATCCCTCAGACTTTCTTATTGACAATGAAACACAGAAATTGCAATGGAATTAAATAGAAAGTGCACAATACCGACTTAAGTACAGGAAGACTGTCTCTTCCTACTGTCGATGATTTGAACCATTCCTGGGACACTAGTTATAGATTCCGATGCTTCACTTCAGGTTTACTGTATCCCTTGGACCTTCTTATTGACGATGAAACACACAAATTGCATCGGAATTACATACAAAAGGCACAAAGCAGACTTAAGTACAATAAGACTGACTCTTCTTACTGACTATGCTTTCAACCATTCCTGTGACACTAGTTATAGATTCCGATGCTTCACTTCAGGTTTACTGTATCCCTCTGACGTTCTTATTGACGATGAAACACAGAAATTGCATCGGAACTAAATACAAAAGGCACAATGCCGACTTAAGTACGTGTAGACTGACTTTACCTACTGTCTATGTTTTGAACCATTCCTGTGACACTAGTTATAGATTCCGATGCTTAACTTCAGGATTACTGTATCCCACTGACCTTCTTAGTGGCGATGAAACACAGAAATTGCATCGGAATTAAATAGAAATTGCACAATGCCGACTTAAGTACAAGAAGACTGACTCATCTTACTGTCTATGTTTTGAACCATTCCTGTGACACTAGTTATAGATTCCGATTCTTCACTCCAGGTTTACTGTATCCCTCTGACCTTCTTATTGACGATGAAACACAGAAATTGCATCGGAATTAAATACAAAAGGCACAATGCCGACTTAAGTATATGTAGACTGATTTTTCCTACTGTCTATGTTTTGAACCATTCCTGTGACACTAGTTATAGATTCCGATGGTACATTTCAGGTTTACTGTATCTCTTGGACCTTCTTATTGACGATGAAACACAGATATTGCATCGGAATTAAATACAAAAGGCACAATGCCGACTTAAGTACAAGAAGACTGACTCTTCTTACTGACTATGTTTTGATCCATTCCTGTGACTTTAGTTATAGATTCCGATGCTTCACTTCAGGTTTACTGTATCCCTTGGACCTTCTTATTGACGATGAAACACACAAATTGCATCGGAAATAAATACAAAAGGCACAAAGCCGACTTAAGTACAATAAGACTGACTCTTCTTACTGACTATGCTTTGAACCATTCCTGTGACACTAGTTATAGATTCCGATGCTTCACTTCAGGTTTACTGTATCCCTCTGCCGTTCTTATTGACGATGAAACACAGAAATTGCATCGGAATTAAATACAAAAGGCACAATGCCGACTTAAGTACGTGTAGACTGACTTTTCCTACTGTCTATGTTTTGAACCATTCCTGTGACACTAATTATTGATTCCGATGCTTAACTTCAGGATTACTGTATCCCACTGACCTTCTTACTGACGATGAAACACAGAAATTGCATCGGAATTAAATAGAAAATGCACAATGCTGACTTAAGTACAAGAAGACTGACTCATCTTACTGTCTATGGTTTGAACGATTCCTTTGACACTAGTTATAGATTCCGATGCTTCACTCCAGGTTTACTGTATCCCTCAGACCTTCTTATTGACGATGAAACACAGAAATTGCATCGGAATTAATTACAAAAGGCACAATGCCGACTTAAGTATATGTAGACTGACTTTTCTCCTGTCTATGTTTTGAACCATTCCTGTGACACTAGTTATAGATTCCGATGGTACATTTCAGGTTTACTGTATCTCTTGGACCTTCTTATTGACGATGAAACACAGAAATTGCATCGGAATTAAATACAAAAGGCACAATGCCGACTTAAGTACGTGTAGACGGACTTTTCCTACTGTCTATGTTTTGAACCATTCCTGTGACACTAGTTATAGATTCCGATGCTTTACTTCAGGATTACTGTATCCCACTGACCTTCTTAGTGACGATGAAACACAGAAATTGCATCGGAATTAAATAGAAAATGCACAATGCCGACTTAAGTACAAGAAGACTGACACATATTACTGTCTATGTTTTGAACCATTCCTGTGACACTAGTTATAGATTCCGATGCTTCACTCCAGGTTTACTGTATCCCTCTGACTTTCTTATTGACGATGAAACACAGAAATTGCATCGGAATTAAGTACAAAGGGCACAATGCCGACTTAAGTATATGTAGACTTACTTTTCCTACTTTCTATGTTTTGAATGATTCCTGTGACACTAGTTATAGATTCCGATGGTACATTTCAGGTTTACTGTATCTCTTGGACCTTCTTATTGACGATGAAACACAGAAATTGCATCGGAAATAAATACATAAGGCACAAAACCGGCTTAAGTACAAGAAGACTGACTCTTCTTACTGACTATGTTTTGATCCATTCCTGTGACTTTAGTTATAAATTCCGATGCTTCACTCTAGGTTTACTGTATCCCTTGGACCTTCTTATTGACGATGAAACACAGAAATTGCATCGGAATTAAATAAAAAAGGCACAATGCCGACTTAAGTACTAGAAGACTGACTCTGCTTACTGTCTATGCTTTGAACCATTCCTGTGACACTTGTTACAGATTCCGATGCTTCACTTCAGGTTTACTGTATCCCTCTGCCCTTCTTATTGACGATGAAACACAGAAATTGCATCGGAATTAAGTACAAAAGGCACAAGGCCGACTTAAGTACAAGAAGACTGACTCTTCTTACTGACCATGATTTGGTCCATTCCTGTGACACTAGTTATAGATTCCGATGCTTCACTTCAGGTTTACTGTATCCGTTGGACCCTCTTATTGACGATGAAACACAGAAATTGCATCGGAATTAAATACAAAAGGCACAATGCCGACTTAAGTACAAGATGACACACTCTTCTTCTGTCTATGCTTTTGACCCATTCCTGTGACACTAGTTATAGATTTCGATGCTTCACTTCAGTTTAACTGTATCCCGTGGACATTCTTATTGACGATGAAACACAGAAATTGCATCGGAATTAAGTACAAAAGGCACAAGGCCGACTTAAGTACAAGAAGACTGACTCTTCTTACTGACTATGCTTTGAACCATTCCTGTGACACTAGTTATAGATTCCGATGCTTCACTTCAGGTTTACTGTATCCCTCTGACCTTCTTATTGACGATAAAACACCGAAATTACATCGGAATTAAATACAAAAGGCACAATGCCGACTTAAGTACAAGATGACTGACTCTTCTTACTGTCTATGTTTTGAACCATTCCTGTGACACTGGTTATAGATTCAGATGATTCACTCGAGGTATACTGTATCCCTTGGACCTTCTTATTGACGATGAAACACAGAAATTGCATCGGAATTAAATAATAAAGGCACAATGCCGACTTAAGTACCAAAAGTCTGACTCTTCTTACTGTCTATGTTTTGAACCATTAATGTGACACTAGTTACAGATTCCGATGCTTCACTCCAGGTTTACCGTATCCCTTGGACCTTCTTATTGACAATGAAACACAGAAATTGCATCGGAATTAAATACAAAATGCACAATGCCGACAGAAGTACAAGATGCTGGCTCTTCTTACTGCCTATATTTTGAACCATTCCTGTGACACTAGTTATAGATTCCAATGCTTCATTTAAGTTTCACAGTACCCCTTGGACCTTCTTATTCACGATCAAACACAGAAATTGCATCGGAATTAAATACAAAAGGCACAATGCCGACTTAAGTACAAGAAGACTGACTCTTCCTGCTGTCTATGTTTTGAACCATTCCTGTGACACTAGTTATAGATTCCGATGCTTCACTTCAGGTTTACTGTATCCCTCTGCCCTTCTTATTGACGATGAAACACAGAAATTGCATCGGAATTAAATACAAAAGGCACAATGCTGGCTTAAGTACAAGAAGATTGACTCTTCTTACTATCTATGTTTTGAACCATCCCTGTCACACTAGTTATAGATTCCGATGCTTCACTCCAAGTTTACTGTATCCCTTGGACCTTCTTATTGACGATGAAACACAGAAATTTCATCGGAATTAAATACAAAAGCACAATGCCATCTTAAGTACAAGAAGACTGACTCTTCTTACTGACTATGTTTTGAACCATTCCTGTGACACTAGTTATAGATTCCGATGCTTCACTTGAGGTTTACTGTATCCCTCTGACCTTCTTATTGACGATGAAACACAGAGATTGCATCGGAATTAAATACAAAAGCACAATGCCGACTTAAGTACAAGAAGACTGACCTTTCCATCTCTCTATGTTTTGAACCATTCCTGTGACACTAGTTATAGATCCCCATGCTTCACTTCAGGTTTACTGTATCCCTCTGACGTTCTTATTGACGATGAAACACAGAAATTGCATCGGAAGTAAATAGAAAAGGCACAATACCGACTTAAGTACAAGAAAACTGACTCTTCTTACTGACCATGTTTTGAACCATTCCTGTGACACTAGTTATAGATTCCGATGCTTCACTTGAGGTTTACGGTATCCCTCTGACCTCCTTATTGACGATGAAACACAGAAATTGCGTCGGAATTAAATAAAAAAGGCACAATGCCGAATTAAGTACAAGAGGACTGACTCTTCCTACTCTCTATGTTTTGAATCGTTAATGTGACACTAGTTTTTTTTCCGATGCTTCACTTGAGGTTTACTGTATCCTTCGGACCTTCTTATGGACAATGAAACACAGAAATTGCATCGGAATGAAATACAAAAGGCACAATGCCGACTTAAGTACAAGAAGACTGTCTCCTCCAGCTCTCTATGATTTGAACCATTCCTGTGACACTAGTTATAGATTCCGATGCTTTACTTCAGGTTTACTGTATCCCTCTGACCTTCTTATTGACAATGAAACACAGAAATTGCAATGGAATTAAATAGAAAGTGCACAATACCGACTTAAGTACAGGAAGACTGTCTCTTCTTACTGTCGATGATTTGAACCATTCCTGGGACACTAGTTATAGATTCCGATGCTTCACTTCAGGTTTACTGTATCCCTTGGACCTTCTTATTGACAATGAAACACACAAATTGCATCGGAATTACATACAAAAGGCACAAAGCAGACTTAAGTACAATAAGACTGACTCTTCTTACTGACTATGCTTTCAACCATTCCTGTGACACTAGTTATAGATTCCGATGCTTCACTTCAGGTTTACTGTATCCCTCTGACGTTCTTATTGACGATGAAACACAGAAATTGCATCGGAACTAAATACAAAAGGCACAATGCCGACTTAAGTACGTGTAGACTGACTTATCCTACTGTCTATGATTTGAACCATTCCTGTGACACTAGTTATAGATTCCGATGCTTAACTTCAGGATTACTGTATCCCACTGACCTTCTTAGTGACGATGAAACACAGAAATTGCATCGGAATTAAATAGAAAATGCACAATGCCGACTTAAGTACAAGAAGACTGACTCATCTTACTGTCTATGTTTCGAACCATTCCTGTGACACTAGTTATAGATTCCGATGCTTCACTACAGGTTTACTGTATCCCTCTGACCTTCTTATTGACGATGAAACACAGAAATTGCATCGGAATTAAATAAAAAAGGCACAATGCCGACTTAAGTACAAGAAGACTGACTCTGATTACTGTCTATGTTTTGAACCATTCCTGTGACACTTGTTACAGATGCCGATGCTTCACTCCAGGTTTACTGTATCCCTTGGCCCTTCTTATTGACGATGAAACACAGAAATTGCATCGGAAGTAAATACAAAAGGCACAATGCCGCCTTAAGTACAAGAAGACTGACTCTTCTTACTGACTATGTTTTGAATCATTCCTGTGACATTAGTTATAGATTCCGATGCTTCACTTCAGGTTTACTGTATCCCTCTGCCCTTCTTATTGACGATGAAACACAGAAATTGCATCGGAATTAAATACAAAAGGCACAATGCCGACTTTAGTACAAGAAGACACACTCTTCTTCTGTCTATGTTTTGAACCATTCCTGTGACACTAGTTATAGATTTCGATGCTTCACTTCAGGTTTACTGTATCCCTTTGGGCCGTCTTATTGACGATGAAACACAGAAATTGCATCGGAATTACGTACAAAAGGCACAAGGCCGACTTAAGTACAAGAATACTGACTCTTCTTACTGACTATGTTTTGAACCATTCCTGTGACACTAGTTATAGATTCCGATGCTTCACTTCAGGTTTACTGTATCCCTCTGACCTTCGAATTGACGATAAAACACAGAAATTACATCGGAATTAAATACAAAAGGCACAATGCCGACTTTAGTACAAGAAGACACACTCTTCTTCTGTCTATGTTTTGAACCATTCCTGTGACACTAGTTATAGATTTCGATGCTTCACTTCAGGTTTACTGTATCCCTTGGACCTTCTTATTGACGATGAAACACAGAAATTGCATCGGAATTACGTACAAAAGGCACAAGGCCAACTTAAGTACAAGAATACTGACTCTTCTTACTGACTATGCTTTGATCCATTCCTGTGACACTAGTTATAGATTCCGATGATTCACTTCAGGTTTACTGTATCCCTTGGACCTTCTTATTGACGATCAAACACACCAATTGCATCGGATTTATATAGAAAACGCACAATGCCGACTTAAGTATAAGAAGACTGACTCTTCCTACTGTCTATGTTTTGAATCATTCCTGTGACATTAGTTATAGATTCCGATGCTTCACTTCAGGTTTACTGTATCCCTCTGCCCTTCTTATTGACGATGAAACACAGAAATTGCATCGGAATTAAATACAAAAGGCACAATGCCGACTTTAGTACAAGAAGACACACTCTTCTTCTGTCTATGTTTTGAACCATTCCTGTGACACTAGTTATAGATTTCAATGCTTCACTTCAGTTTAACTGTATCCCTTGGACATTCTTATTGACGATGAAACACAGAAATTGCATCGGAATTAAGTACAAAAGGCACAAGGCCGACTTAAGTACAAGAAGACTGACTCTTCTTACTGACTATGCTTTGAACCATTCCTGTGACACTAGTTATAGATTCCGATGCTTCACTTCAGGTTTACTGTATCCCTCTGACCTTCGTATTGACGATAAAACACCGAAATTACATCGGAATTAAATACAAAAGGCACAATGCCGACTTAAGTACAAGAAGACTGACTCTTCTTACTGTCTATGTTTTGAACCATTCCTGTGACACTGGTTATAGATTCAGATGATTCACTCGAGGTATACTGTATCCCTTGGACCTTCTTATTGACGATGAAACACAGAAATTGCATCGGAATTAAATAATAAAGGCACAATGCCGACTTAAGTACCAAAAGTCTGACTCTTCTTACTGTCTATGTTTTGAACCATTAATGTGACACTAGTTACAGATTCCGATGCTTCACTCCAGGTTTACCGTATCCCTTGGACCTTCTTATTGACAATGAAACACAGAAATTGCATCGGAATTAAATACAAAATGCACAATGCCGACTGAAGTACAAGATGCTGGCTCTTCTTACTGCCTATATTTTGAACCATTCCTGTGACACTAGTTATAGATTCCGATGCTTCATTTAAGTTTCACAGTACCCCTTGGACCTTCTTATTCACGATGAAACACAGAAATTGCATCGGAATTAAATACAAAAGGCACAATGCCGATTTAAGTACAAGAAGACTGACTCTTCCTGCTGTCTATGTTTTGAACCATTCCTGTGACACTAGTTATAGATTCCGATGCTTCACTTCAGGTTTACTGTATCCCTCTGCCCTTCTTATTGACGATGAAACACAGAAATTGCATCGGAATTAAATACAAAAGGCACAATGCTGGCTTAAGTACAAGAAGATTGACTCTTCTTACTGTCTATGTTTTGAACCATCCCTGTCACACTAGTTATAGATTCCGATGCTTCACTCCAAGTTTACTGTATCCCTTGGACCTTCTTATTGACGATGAAACACAGAAATTTCATCGGAATTAAATACAAAAGCACAATGCCATCTTAAGTACAAGAAGACTGACTCTTCTTACTGACTATGTTTTGAACCATTCCTGTGACACTAGTTATAGATTCCGATGCTTCACTTGAGGTTTACTGTATCCCTCTGACCTTCTTATTGACGATGAAACACAGAGATTGCATCGGAATTAAATACAAAAGCACAATGCCGACTTAAGTACAAGAAGACTGACCTTTCCATCTCTCTATGTTTTGAACCATTCCTGTGACACTAGTTATAGATCCCTATGCTTCACTTCAGGTTTACTGTATCCCTCTGTCGTTCTTATTGACGATGAAACACAGAAATTGCATCGGAAGTAAATAGAAAAGGCACAATACCGACTTAAGTACAAGAAAACTGACTCTTCTTACTGACCATGTTTTGAACCATTCCTGTGACACTAGTTATAGATTCCGATGCTTCACTTGAGGTTTACGGTATCCCTCTGACCTCCTTATTGACGATGAAACACAGAAATTGCGTCGGAATTAAATAAAAAAGGCACAATGCCGAATTAAGTACAAGAGGACTGACTCTTCCTACTCTCTATGTTTTGAACCGTTAATGTGACACTAGTTTTTTTTCCGATGCTTCACTTGAGGTTTACTGTATCCTTCGGACCTTCTTATGGACAATGAAACACAGAAATTGCATCGGAATGAAATACAAAAGGCACAATGCCGACTTAAGTACAAGAAGACTGTCTCCTCCAGCTCTCTATGATTTGAACCATTCCTGTGACACTAGTTATAGATTCCGATGCTTTACTTCAGGTTTACTGTATCCCTCTGACCTTCTTATTGACAATGAAACACAGAAATTGCAATGGAATTAAATAGAAAGTGCACAATACCGACTTAAGTACAGGAAGACTGTCTCTTCTTACTGTCGATGATTTGAACCATTCCTGGGACACTAGTTATAGATTCCGATGCTTCACTTCAGGTTTACTGTATCCCTTGGACCTTCTTATTGACAATGAAACACACAAATTGCATCGGAATTACATACAAAAGGCACAAAGCAGACTTAAGTACAATAAGACTGACACTTCTTACTGACTATGCTTTCAACCATTCCTGTGACACTAGTTATAGATTCCGATGCTTCACTTCAGGTTTACTGTATCCCTCTGACGTTCTTATTGACGATGAAACACAGAAATTGCATCGGAACTAAATACAAAAGGCACAATGCCGACTTAAGTACGTGTAGACTGACTTTTCCAACTGTCTATGATTTGAACCATTCCTGTGACACTATTTATAGATTCCGATGCTTAACTTCAGGATTACTGTATCCCACTGACCTTCTTAGTGACGATGAAACACAGAAATTGCATCGGAATTAAATAGAAAATGCACAATGCCGACTTAAGTACAAGAAGACTGACTCATCTTACTGTCTATGTTTCGAACCATTCCTGTGACACTAGTTATAGATTCCGATGCTTCACTCCAGGTTTACTGTATCCCTCTGACCTTCTTATTGACGATGAAACACAGAAATTGCATCGGAATTAAATAAAAAAGGCACAATGCCGACTTAAGTATAAGAAGACTGACTCTGATTACTGTCTATGTTTTGAACCATTCCTGTGACACTTGTTACAGATGCCGATGCTTCACTCCAAGTTTACTGTATCCCTTGGCCCTTCTTATTGACGATGAAACACAGAAATTGCATCGGAAGTAAATACAAAAGGCACAATGCCGACTTAAGTACAAGAAGACTGACTCTTCTTACTGACTATGTTTTGAATCATTCCTGTGACATTAGTTATAGATTCCGATGCTTCACTTCAGGTTTACTGTATCCCTCTGCCCTTCTTATTGACGATGAAACACAGAAATTGCATCGGAATTAAATACAAAAGGCACAATGCCGACTTTAGTACAAGAAGACACACTCTTCTTCTGTCTATGTTTTGAACCCTTCCTGTGACACTAGTTATAGATTTCGATGCTTCACTTCAGGTTTACTGTATCCCTTGGACCGTCTTATTGACGATGAAACACAGAAATTGCATCGGAATTACGTACAAAAGGCACAAGGCCGACTTAAGTACAAGAATACTGACTCTTCTTACTGACTATGTTTTGAACCATTCCTGTGACACTAGTTATAGATTCCGATGCTTCACTTCAGGTTTACTGTATCCCTCTGACCTTCGTATTGACGATAAAACACAGAAATTACATCGGAATTAAATACAAAAGGCACAATGCCGACTTTAGTACAAGAAGACACACTCTTCTTCTGTCTATGTTTTGAACCATTCCTGTGACACTAGTTATAGATTTCGATGCTTCACTTCAGGTTTACTGTATCCCTTGGACCTTCTTATTGACGATGAAACACAGAGATTGCATCGGAATTACGTACAAAAAGCACAAGGCCGACTTAAGTACAAGAATACTGACTCTTCTTACTGACTATGCTTTGATCCATTCCTGTGACACTAGTTATAGATTCCGATGATTCACTTCAGGTTTACTGTATCCCTTGGACCTTCTTATTGACGATGAAACACACCAATTGCATCGGATTTATATAGAAAACGCACAATGCCGACTTAAGTATAAGAAGACTGACTCTTCCTACTGTCTATGTTTTGAATCATTCCTGTGACATTAGTTATAGATTCCGATGCTTCACTTCAGGTTTACTGTATCCCTCTGCCCTTCTTATTGACGATGAAACACAGAAATTGCATCGGAATTAAATACAAAAGGCACAATGCCGACTTTAGTACAAGAAGACACACTCTTCTTCTGTCTATGTTTTGAACCATTCCTGTGACACTAGTTATAGATTTCAATGCTTCACTTCAGGTTTACTGTATCCCTTGGACCTTCTTATTGACGATGAAACACAGAAATTGCATCGGAATTAAGTAGAAAAGGCACAAGGCCGACTTAAGTACAAGAAGACTGACTCTTCTTGCTGACTATGTTTTGAACCATTCCTGTGACACTAGTTATGGATTCCGATGCTTCACTTCAGGTTTACTGTATCCCTCTGACCCTCGTATTGACGATAAAACACAGAAATTACATCGGAATTAAATACAAAAGGCGCAATGCCGACTTAACTACAAGAAGACTGACTCTTCTTACTGTCTATGTTTTGAACCATTCCTGTGACATTGGTTATAGACTCCGATGCTTCACTCTAGGTATACTGTATCCCTTGGACCTCCTTATTGACGATGATACAAAGAAATTGCATCGGAATTAAATAAAAAAGGCACAATGCCGACTTAAGTACAAGAAGACTGACTCTTCCTGCTGTCTATATTTTGAACCTTTCCTGTGACACTAGTTATAGATTCCGATGCTTCACTTCAGGTTTACTGTATCCCTCTGCCCTTCTTATTGACGATGAGACACAGAAATTGCATCGGAATTAAATAAAAAAGGCACAAAGCCGACTTAAGTTCAATAAGACTGACTCTTCTTACTGACTATGCTTTGAACCATTCCTGTGACACTAGTTATAGATTCCGATGCTTCACTTCAGGTTTATTGTATAACTCTGACGTTCTTATTGACGATGAAACACAGAAATTGCATCGGAATTAAATACAAAAGGCACAATGCCGACTTAAGTACGTGTAGACTGACTTTTCCTACTGTCTATGGTTTGAACCATTCCTGTGACACTAGTTATAGATTCCGATGCTTAACTTCAGGATTACTGTATCCCACTGACCTTCTTACTGACGATGAAACACAGAAATTGCATCGGAATTAAATAGAAAATGCACAATGCCGACTTAAGTACAAGAAGACTGACTCATCTTACTGTCTATGTTTTGAACGATTCCTGTGACACAAGTTATAGATTCCGATGCTTCACTCCAGGTTTACTGTATCCCTCAGACCTTCTTATTCACGATGAAACACAGAAATTGCATCGGAATAAAATAGAAAAGGCACAATACCGACTTAAGTACAAGAAGACTGACTCTTCCTACTGTCTATGATTTGAACCATTCCTGGGACACTAGTTATAGATTCCGATGCTTCACTTCAGGTTTACTGTATCCCTTGGACCTTCTTATTGACGATGAAACACACAAATTGCATCGGAATTAAATTCAAAAGGCACAAAGCCGACTTAAGTACAAGACAACTGACTCATCTTTTTGTCTATATTTTGAACCATTCCTGTGACACTAGTTATAGATTCAGATGCTTCACTCCAGGTTTACTGTATTTCTTAGACGTTCATATTGACGATTAAACACAGAAATTGCATCGGAATTAAAATTAAAAAGGCACAATGCCGACTTAAGTACAAGAAGACTGACTCTTCTTACTGACTATGTTTAGAACCATTCCTGTGACACTAGTTATAGATTCCAATGCTTCACTTGAGGTTTACGGTATCCCTCTGACCTCCTTATTGACGATGAAACACAGAAATTGCGTCGGAATTAAATAAGAAAGCCACAATGCCGAATTAAGTACAAGAGGACTGACTCTTCCTTCCCTCTATGTTTTGAACCGTTCCTGTGACACTAGTTTTTTATTCCGATGCTTCACTTGAGGTTTACTGTATCCCTTGGACCTACTAATGGACGATGAAACACAGAAATTGCATCGGAATGAAATACAAAAGGCACAATGCCGACTTAAGTACAAGAAGACTGACTCTTCCAGCTCTCTATGATTTGAACCATTCCTGTGACACTAGTTATAGATTCCGATGCTTAACTTCAGGATTACTGTATCCCACTGACCTTCTTACTGACGATGAAACACAGAAATTGCATCGGAATTAAATAGAAAATGCACAATGCCGACATAAGTACAAGAAGACTGACTCATCTTACTGTCTATGTTTTGAACGATTCCTGTGACACTAGTTATAGATTCCGATGCTTCACTCCAGGTTTACTGTATCCCTCAGACCTTCTTATTGACGATGAAACACAGAAATTGCATCGGAATTAAATACAAAACGCACAATGCCGACTTAAGTATATGTAGACTAAATTTTCTCCTGTCTATGTTTTGAACCATTCCTGTGACCCTAGTTATAGATTCCGATAGTACATTTCAGGTTTACTGTATCTCTTGGACCTTCTTATTGACGATGAAACACAGAAATTGCATCGGAATTAAATACAAAAGCACAATGCCGACTTAAGTACAAGAAGACTGACTCTTCTTACTGACTATGTTTTGATCCATTCCTGTGACTCTAGCTATAAATTCCGATGCTTCACTCTAGGTTTACTGTATCCCTTGGACCTTCTTATTGACGATGAGACACAGAAATTGCATCGGAATTAAATAAAGAAGGCACAATGCCGACTTAAGTACAAGAAGACTGACTCTGCTTACTGTCTATGTTTTGAACCATTCCTGTGACACTTGTTACAGATGCCGATGCTTCACTCCAGGTTTACTGTATCCCTTGGACCTTCTTATTGACGATGAAACACAGAAATTGCATCGGAATTAAATACAAAAGGCACAATGCCGACTTAAGTACAAGACGACTGACTCTTCTTACTGACTATGCATTGAACCATTCCTGTGACACTAGTTATAGATTCCGATACTTCACTTCAGTTTCACTGTATCCCTTGGACCTTCTTATTGACGATGAAACACAGAAATTGCATCGGAATTAAATAAAAAAGGCACAATGCCGACTTAAGTACCAAAAGTCTGACTCTTCTTACTGTCTATGTTTTGAACCATTCCTGTGACACTAGTTACAGATTCCGATGCTTCACTCCAGGTTTACCGTATCCCTTGTACCTTCTTATTGACAATGAAACACAGAAATTGCATCGGAATTGAATACAAAAGGCACAATGCCGACTGAAGTACAAGATGACTGGCTCTTCTTGCTGACTATGCTTTGAACCATTCCTGTGACACTAGTTATAGATTCCGATACTTCACTTCAGTTTCACTGTATCCCTTGGACCTTCTTATTGACGATGAAACACAGAAATTGCATCGAAATTAAATAGAAAAGGCACAATGCCGACTTAAGTACAAGAAGACTGACTCTTCCTGCTGTCTATGTTTTGAACCTTTCCTGTGACACTAGTTATAGATTCCGATGCTTAACTTCAGGATTACTGTATCCCTTGGACCTACTTATTGAAGATGAAACACAGAAATTGCATCGGAATTAAATACAAAAGCACAATGCCGTCTTAAGTACAAGAAGACTGACTCTTCTTACTGACTATGTTTTGAACCATTCCTGTGACACTAGTTATAGATTCCGATGCTTAACTTCAGGATTACTGTATCCCACTGACCTTCTTATTGACGATGAAACACAGAAATTGCATCGGAATTAAATAGAAAATGCACAATGCCGACTTAAGTACAAGAAGACTGACTCATCTTACTGTCTATGTTTTGAACCATTCCTGTGACACTAGTTACAGATTCCGATGCTTCACTCCAGGTTTACTGTATACCTTGGACCTTCTTATTGACGATGAAACACAGAAATTGCACCGGAATTAAATACAAAATCACAATGCCGACTTAAGTACAATAAGACGGACTCTTCTTACTGACTATGTTTCGAACCATTCCTGTGACACTAGTTATAGATTCCGATGCTTCACTTCATGTTTACTGTATCCCTCTGACCTTCTTATTGACGATAAAACACAGAAATTGCATCGGAATTAAATACAAAAAGCACAATCCCGACATAAGTACAAGAAGACTGACTCTTCTTACTGTCTATGTTTTGAACCATTCCTGTGACACTAGTTATAGATTCCGATGCTTCACTCTAGGTATACTGTATCCCTTGGACCTTCTTATTGACGATGAAACACAGAAATAGCATCGGAATTAAATAAAAAAGGCACAATGCCGACTAAAGTACCAAAAGTCTGACTCTTCTTACTGTCTATGTTTTGAACCATTCCTGTGACACTAGTTACAGATTCCGATGCTTCACTCCAGGTTTACCGTACCCCTTGGACCTTCTTATTGACAATGAAACACAGAAATTGCATCGGAATTAAATACAAAATGCACAATGCCGACTGAAGTACAAGATGACTGGGTCTTCTTACTGACTATGCTTTGAACCATTCCTGTGATACTAGTTATAGATTCCGATGCTTCACTTCAGTTTCACTGTATATCCCTTGGACCATCTTATTGACGATGAAACACAGAAATTGCATCGGAATTAAATAGAAAAGGCACAATGCCGACTTAAGTACAAGAAGACTGACTCTTCCTGCTGTCTATGTTTTGAACCATTCCTGTGACACTAGTTATAGATTCCGATGCTTCACTTCAGGTTTACTGTATCCCTCTGCCCTTCTTATTGTCGATGAAACACAGAAATTGCATCGGAATTAATTACAAAAGGCACAATGCCGACTTAAGTACAAGAAGACTGACTCTTCTTACTGTCTATGCTTTGAACCATCCCTGTCACACTAGTTATAGATTCCGATGCTTCACTCTAGGTTTACTGTATCCCTTGGACCTTCTTATTGACGATGAAACACAGAAATTGCATCGGAATTAAATAAAAAAGGCACAATGCCGACTTAAGTACAAGAAGACTGACTCTGCTTACTGTCTATGCCTTGAACCATCCTGTGACACTAGTTAAAGATTCCGATGCTTTACTCCATGTTTACTGTATCCCTTGGACCTTCTTATTGACGATGAAACACAGAAATTGCATCGGAATTAAATACAAAACGCACAACGCCGACTTAAGTACAAGAAGACGGACTCTTCTTACTGACTATGTTTTGAACCATTCCTGTGACATTAGTTATAGATTCCCATGCTTCACTTCAGGTTTACTGTATCCCTTGGACCTTCTTATTGACGATGAAACACAGAAATTGGATCGGAATTAAATACAAAAGGCACAATGCCCACTTAAGTATATGTAGACTGACTTTTCCTACTGTCTTTGTTGTGAACCAGTCCTGTGACACTAGTTATAGATTCCGATGGTTCATTTCAGGTTTACTGTATCTCTTGGACCTTCTTATTGACGATGAAACACAGAAATTGCATCGGAATTAAATACAAAAGGCACAATGCCGACTTAAGTACAAGAAGACTGACTCTTCTTACTGACAATGTTTTGATCCATTCCTGTGTCTCTAGTCATAGATTCCGATGCTTCACTCTAGGTTTACTGTATCCCATGGACCTTCTTATTGACGATGAAACACAGAAATGGCATCGGAATTAAATAAAAAAGGCACAATGCCGACTTAAGTACAAAAAGACTGACTCTGCTTAATGTATATGCCTTGAACCATCCTGTGACACTAGTTACAGATTCCGATGCTTCACTCCATGTTTACTGTATCCCTTGGACCTTCTTATTGACGATGAAACACAGAAATTGCATCGGAATTAAATACAAAAGGCACAATGCCGACTTAAGTACAAGAAGACTGACTCTTCTTACTGACTATGCTTTGATCCATTCCTGTGACACTATTTATAGATTGCGATGCTTCACTCTAGGTTTACTGTGTCCCTTGGACCTTCTTATTGACGATGAAACACAGCAATTGCATCGGATTTAAATAGAAAAGGCACAATGCCGACTTAAGTATAAGAAGACTGACTCTTCCTACTGTCTATGTTTTGATACATTCCTGTGACACTAGTTATAGATTACGATGCTTCACTTCAGGTTTACTGTATCCCTCTGCCCTTCTTATTGACGATGAAACACAGAAATTGCATCGGAATTAAATACAAAAGGCACAATGCCGACTTAAGTACAAGAAGACACACTCTTCTTCTGTCTATGTTTTCAACCATTCCTGTGACACTAGTCATAGATTTCGATGCTTCACTTTAGGTTTACTGTATCCCTTGGACCTTCTTACTGACGATGAAACACAGAAATTGCATTGGAATTAAGTACAAAAGGCACAAGGCCGACTTAAGTACAAGAAGACTGACTCTTCTTACTGACTATGCTTTGAACGATTCCTGTTACACTTGTTATAGATTCTGATGCTTCACTTCAGGTTTTCTGTATCCCTTGGAACTTCTTATTGGCGATGAAACACAGATATTGCATCGGAATTAAATACAAAAGGCACAATGCCGACTTAAGTACAAGATGACTGGCTCTTCTTACTGACTATGCTTTGAACCATTCCTGTGACACTAGTTATAGATTCCGATGCTTCACTTCAGTTTCACTGTATCGCTTGGACCTTCTTATTGACGATGAAACACAGAAATTGCATCGGAATTAAATAGAAAAGGCACAATGCCGACTTAAGTACAAGAAGACTGACTCTTCCTACTGTCTATGATTTGAACCATTCCTGTGACACTAGTTATAGATTCCGATGCTTTACTTCAGGTTTACTGTAACCCTCTGACGTTCTTATTGACGATGAAACACAGAAATTGCATCGGAATTAAATACAAAAGGCACAATGCCGACTTAAGTACGTGTAGACTGACTTTTCCTACTGTCTATGTTTTGAACCATTCCTGTGACACTAGTTATAGATTCCGATGCTTAACTTCAGGATTACTGTATCCCACTGACCTTCTTACTGACGATGAAACACAGAAATTGCATCGGAATTAAATAGAAAATGCACAATGCCGACTTAAGTACAAGAAGACTGACTCATCTTACTGTCTATGTTTTGAACGATTCCTGTGACACTAGTTATAGATTCCGATGCTTCACTCCAGGTTTACTGAATCCCTCAGTCCTTCTTATTGACGATGAAACACAGAAATTGCATCGGAATTAAATACAAAACGCACAATGCCGACTTAAGTATATGTAGACTGACTTTTCTCCTGTCTATGTTTTGAACCATTCCTGTGACACTAGTTATAGATTCCGATGGTACATTTCAGGTTTACTGTATCTCTTGGACCTTCTTATTGACGATGAAACACAGAAATTGCATCGGAATTAAATACAAAAGCACAATGCCGACTTAAGTACAAGAAGACTGTCTCTTCTTACTGACTATGTTTTGATCCATTCCTGTGACTCTAGCTATAAATTCCGATGCTTCACTCTAGGTTTACTGTATCCCTTGGACCTTCTTATTGACGATGAGACACAGAAATTGCATCGGAATTAAATAAAAAAGGCACAATGCCGACTTAAGTACAAGAAGACTGACTCTGCTTACGGTCCTTGTTTTGAACCATTCCTGTGACACTTGTTACAGATGCCGATGCTTCACTCCAGGTTTACTGTATCCCTTTTACCTTCTTATTGACGATGAAACACAGAAATTGCATCGGAATTAAATACAAAAGGCACAATGCCGACTTAAGAACAAGAAGACTAACTCTTCTTACTGCGTATGTTTTGAACCTTTCCTGTGACACTAGATATAGATTCCGATGCTTCACTCCAGGTTTACCGTATCCCTTGGACCTTCTTATTGACAATGAAACACAGAAATTGCATCGGAAATAGATACAAAACGTACAATGCCGACTTAAGTACAAGATGACTGGCTCTTCTTACTGACTATGCTTTGAACCATTCCTGGGACACTAGCTATAGACTCCGATGCTTCACTTCAGTTTCACTGTATTGCTTGGACCTTCTTATTGACGATGAAACACAGAAATTGCATCGGAATTAAATAGAAAAGGCACAATGCCGACTTAAGTACAAGAAGACTGACTCTTTTTAATGTCTATGTTTGAACCATTTCTTTGACACTTGTTATAGATTCCGATGCTTCACTTCAGGTTTACTGTATCCCTCTGCCCTTCTTATTGACGATGAAACACAGAAATTGCAATGGAATTAAATACAAAAGGCACAATACCGACTTAAGTACAAGAAGACTGACTCTTCCTACTGTCTATGATTTGAACCATTCCTGGGACATTAGTTATAGATTCCGATGCTTCACTTCAGGTTTACAGTATCCCTTGGACCTTCTTATTGATGATGAAACACAGAAATTGCATCGGAGTTAAATAGAAAAGGCATAATGCCGTCTTAAGTACAAGAAGACTGACTCCTCTTACTGACTATGTTTTGAACCAGTCCTGTGACACTAGTTATAGATTCCGATGGTTCATTTCAGGTTTACTGTATCTCTTGGACCTCCTTATTGACGATGAAACACAGAAATTGCATCGGAATTAAATACAAAAGGCACAATGCCGACTTAAGTACAAGAAGACTGACTCTTCTTACTGACTATGTTTTGATCTATTCCTGTGACACTAGTTATGGATTCCGATGCTTCACTCTAGGTTTACTGATTCCCTTGGACCTTCTTATTGATGATGAAACACAGAAATTGCATCGGAGTTAAATAGAAAAGTCACAATGCCGTCTTAAGTACAAGAAGACTGACTCTTCTTACTGACTAAGTTTTGAACCAGTCCTGTGACACTAGTTATAGATTCCGATGGTTCATTTCAGGTTTACTGTATCTCTTGGACCTTCTTATTGACGATGAAACACAGAAATTGCATCGGAATTAAATACAAAAGGCACAAGGCCGACTTAAGTACAAGAAGACTGACTCTTCTTACTGACTATGCTTTGAACGATTCCTGTGACACTAGTTATAGATTCTGATGCTTCACTTCAGGTTTTCTGTATCCCTTGGACCTTCTTATTGGCGATGAAACACAGATATTGCATCGGAATTAAATACAAAAGGCACAATGCCGACTTAAGTACAAGATGACTGGCTCTTCTTACTGACTATGCTTTGAACCATTCCTGTGACACTAGTTATAGATTCCGATGCTTCACTTCAGTTTCACTGTATCGCTTGGACCTTCATATTGACGATGAAACACAGAAATTGCATCGGAATTAAATAGAAAAGGCGCAATGCCGACTTAAGTACAAGAAGACTGACTCTTCCTACTGTCTATGATTTGAACCATTCCCGTGACACTACTTATAGATTCCGATGCTTCACACCAGGTTTACTGTATCCCTTGGACCTTCTTATTGACGATGAAACACAGAAATTGCATCGGAATTAAATACAAATGCACAATGCCGACTTAAGTACAAGAAGACTGACCCTTCTTACTGACTATGTTTTGAACCATTCCTGTGGCACTTGTTATAGACTCCGATGCTTCACTCTAGGTTTACTGTATCCCTTGGACCTTCTTATTGACGATGAAACACAGAAATTGCATCGGAATTAAATAAAAAAAGCACAATGCCGACTTAAGTACAAGAAGACTGACTCTGCTTACTGTCTATGTTTTGAACCATTCCTGTGATACTAGTTATAGATGTCGATGCTTCACTTCAGGTTTAGTGTATCCCTTGGTCCTTCTTATTGACGATGAAACACAGAAATTGCATGGGAATTAAATACAAAAGGCACAATGCCGACTTAAGTATAAGAAGACTGACTCATCTTACTGTCTACGTTTTGAACCATTCCTGTGACACTAGTTATAGATTCCGATGCTTCACTCCAGGTTTACTGTATACCTTGGACCTTCTTGTTGACGATGAAACACAGAAATTGCATCGGAATTAAATACAAAAGCACAATGCCGTCTTAAGTACAAGAAGACTGACTCTTCTTACTGACTATGTTTTGAACCAGTCCTGTGACACTAGTTATAGATTCCGATGGTTCATTTCAGGTTTACTGTATCTCTTGGACCTTCTTATTAACGATGAAACACAGAAATTGCATCGGAATTAATTACAAAAGGCACAATGCCGACTTAAGTACAAGAAGACTGACTCTTCTTACTGACTATGTTTTGATCCATTCCTGTGACACTAGTTATAGATTCCGATGCTTCACTCTAGGTTTACTGTATCCCTTGGACCTTCTTATTGACGATGAAACACAGAAATTGCATCGGAATTAAATAAAAAAGGCACAATGCCGACTTAAGTACAAGAAGACTGACTCTGCTTACTGTCTATGCCTTGAACCATCCTGTGACACTAGTTAAAGATTCCGATGCTTTACTCCATGTTTACTGTATCCCTTGGACCTTCTTATTGACGATGAAACACAGAAATTGCATCGGAATTAAATACAAAACGCACAATGCCGACTTAAGTACAAGAAGACGGACTCTTCTTACTGACTATGTTTTAAACCATTCCTGTGACATTAGTTATAGATTCCCATGCTTCACTTCAGGTTTACTGTATCCCTTGGACCTTCTTATTGACGATGAAACACAGAAATTGGATCGGAATTAAATACAAAAGGCACAATGCCCACTTAAGTATATGTAGACTGACTTTTCCTACTGTCTATGTTGTGAACCAGTCCTGTGACACTAGTTATAGATTCCGATGGTTCATTTCTGGTTTACTGTATCTCTTGGACCTTCTTACTGACGATGAAACACAGAAATTGCATTGGAATTAAGTACAAAAGGCACAAGGCTGACTTAAGTACAAGAAGACTGACTCTTCTTACTGACTATGCTTTGAACGATTCCTGTTACACTTGTTATAGATTCTGATGCTTCACTTCAGGTTTTCTGTATCCCTTGGAACTTCTTATTGGCGATGAAACACAGATATTGCATCGGAATTAAATACAAAAGGCACAATGCCGACTTAAGTACAAGATGACTGGCTTTTCTTACTGACTATGCTTTGAACCATTCCTGTGACACTAGTTATAGATTCCGATGCTTCACTTCAGTTTCACTGTATCGCTTGGACCTTCTTATTGACGATGAAACACAGAAATTGCATCGGAATTAAATAGAAAAGGCACAATGCCGACTTAAGTACAAGAAGACTGACTCTTCCTACTGTCTATGATTTGAACCATTCCTGTGACACTAGTTATAGATTCCGATGCTTTACTTCAGGTTTACTGTATCCCTCTGACGTTCTTATTGACGATGAAACACAGAAATTGCATCGGAATTAAATACAAAAGGCACAATGCCGACTTAAGTACGTGTAGACTGACTTTTCCTACTGTCTATGTTTTGAACCATTCCTGTGACACTAGTTATAGATTCCGATGCTTAACTTCAGGATTACTGTATCCCACTGACCTTCTTACTGACGATGAAACACAGAAATTGCATCGGAATTAAATAGAAAATGCACAATGCCGACTTAAGTACAAGAAGACTGACTCATCTTACTGTCTATGTTTGAACGATTCCTGTGACACTAGTTATAGATTCCGATGCTTCACTCCAGGTTTACTGAATCCCTCAGTCCTTCTTATTGACGATGAAACACAGAAATTGCATCGGAATTAAATACAAAACGCACAATGCCGACTTAAGTATATGTAGACTAACTTTTCTCCTGTCTATGTTTTGAACCATTCCTGTGACACTAGTTATAGAGCCCGATGGTACATTTCAGGTTTACTGTATCTCTTGGACCTTCTTATTGACGATGAAACACAGAAATTGCATCGGAATTAAATACAAAAGCACACTGCCGACTTAAGTACAAGAAGACTGACTCTTCTTACTGACTATGTTTTGATCCATTCCTGTGACTCTAGCTATAAATTCCGATGCTTCACTCTAGGTTTACTGTATCCCTTGGACCTTCTTATTGACGATGAGACACAGAAATTGCATCGGAATTAAATAAAAAAGGCACAATGCCGACTTAAGTACAAGAAGACTGACTCTGCTTACGGTCCTTGTTTTGAACCATTCCTGTGACACTTGTTACAGATGCCGATGCTTCACTCCAGGTTTACTGTATCCCTTTTACCTTCTTATTGACGATGAAACACAGAAATTGCATCGGAATTAAATACAAAAGGCACAATGCCGACTTAAGTACAAGAAGACTGACTCTTCTTACTGACAATGCTTTGATCCATTCCTGTGACACTAGTTATAGATTCCGATGATTCACTTCAGGTTTACTGTATCCCTTGGACCTTCTTATTGACGATGAAACACACCAATTGCATCGGATTTATATAGAATACGCACAATGCCGACTTAAGTATAAGAACTTCAAACTGTCTATGTTTTGAATCATTCCTGTGACATTAGTTATAGATTCCGATGCTTCACTTCAGGTTTACTGTATCCCTCTGCCCTTCTTATTGACGATGAAACACAGAAATTGCATCGGAATTAAATACAAAAGGCACAATGCCGACTTTAGTACAAAAAGACACACTCTTCTTCTGTCTATGTTTTGAACCATTCCTGTGACACTAGTTATAGATTCCGATGCTTCACTTCAGGTTTACTGTATCCCTCTGACCTTCGTATTGACGATAAAACACAGAAATTACATCGGAATTAAATACAAAAGGCGCAATGCCGACTTAAGTACAAGAAGACTGACTCTTCTTACTGTCTATGTTTTGAACCATTCCTGTGACACTGCTTATAGACTCCGATGCTTCACTCTAGGTATACTGTTTTGAACCATTCCTGTGATACAAGTTATAGATGTCGATGCTTCACTTCGGGTTTAGTGTATCCCTTGGTCCTTCTTATTGACGATGAAACATAGAAATTGCATGGGAATTAAATACAAAAGGACAATGCCGACTTAAGTATAAGAAGACTGACTCATCTTACTGTCTACGTTTTGAACCATTCCTGTGACACTAGTTATAGATTCCGATGCTTCACTCCAGGTTCACTGTATACCTTGGACCTTCTTGTTGTCGACGAAACACAGAAATTGCATCGGAATTAAATACAAAAGCACAATGCCGACTTAAGTACAAGAAGACGGACTCTTCTTACTGACTATGTTTTGAACCGTTCCTGTGACACTAGTTATAGATTCCGATGCTTCACTTCAGGTTTACTGTATCCCTTGGACCTTCTTATTGACGATGAAACACAGAAATTGCATCGGAGTTAAATAGAAAAGGCACAATGCCGTCTTAAGTACAAGAAGACTGACTCTGCTTACTGTCTATGTTTTGAACCATTTCTGTCATACTAGTTATAGATTTCGATGCTTCGCTTCAATTTTACTGTATCCCTTGGACATTTTTATTGACGATGAAACAGAGAAATTGCATCGGAATTAAATACAAAAGGCACAATGCCGACTTTAGTACAAGAAGACTGACTCGTCTTACTGTCCATGCTTTGAACCATCGCTGTGACACTAGTTATAGATAGCGATGCTTCACTCCAGGTTTACTGTATCCCTTGGACCTTCTTATTGACGATGAAATACAGAAATTGCATCGGAATTAAATACAAAACCACACAATGCCGACTTAAGAACAAGAAGACTAACTCTTCTTACTGCCTATGTTTTGAACCTTTCCTGTGACACTAGATATAGATTCCGATGCTTCACTCCAGGTTTACCGTATCCCTTGGACCTTCTTATTGACAATGAAACACAGAAATTGCATCGGAAATAGATACAAAACGTACAATGCCGACTTAAGTACAAGATGACTGGCTCTTCTTACTGACTATGCTTTGAACCATTCCTGGGACACTAGCTATAGACTCCGATGCTTCACTTCAGTTTCACTGTATCGCTTGGACCTTCTTATTGACGATGAAACACAGAAATTGCATCGGAATTAAATAGAAAAGGCACAATGCCGACTTAAGTACAAGAAGACTGACTCTTTTTAATGTCTATGTTTGAACCATTTCTTTGACACTTGTTATAGATTCCGATGCTTCACTTCAGGTTTACTGTATCCCTCTGCCCTTCTTATTGACGATGAAACACAGAAATTGCAATGGAATTAAATACAAAAGGCACAATACCGACTTAAGTACAAGAAGACTGACTCTTCCTACTGTCTATGATTTGAACCATTCCTGGGACACTAGTTATAGATTCCGATGCTTCACTTCAGGTTTACTGTATCCCTTGGACCTTCTTATTGATGATGAAACACAGAAATTGCATCGGAGTTAAATAGAAAAGGCACAATGCCGTCTTAAGTACAAGAAGACTGACTCCTCTTACTGACTATGCTTTGAACCAGTCCTGTGACACTAGTTATAGATTCCGATGGTTCATTTCAGGTTTACTGTATCTCTTGGACCTTCTTATTGACGATGAAACACAGAAATTGCATCGGAATTAAATACAAAAGGCACAATGCCGACTTAAGTACAGGAAGACTGACTCTTCTTACTGACTATGTTTTGATCTATTCCTGTGACATTAGTTATGGATTCCGATTCTTCACTCTAGGTTTACTGTATCCCATGGACCTTCTTATTGACGATGAAACACAGAAATGGCATCGGAATTAAATAAAAAAGGCACAATGCCGACTTAAGTACAAAAAGACTGACTCTGCTTAATGTATATGCCTTGAACCATCCTGTGACACTAGTTACAGATTCCGATGCTTCACTCCATGTTTACTGTATCCCTTGGACCTTCTTATTGACGATGAAACACAGAAATTGCATCGGAATTAAATACAAAAGGCACAATGCCGACTTAAGTACAAGAAGACTGACTCTTCTTACTGACTATGCTTTGATCCATTCCTGTGACACTAGTTATAGATTGCGATGCTTCACTCTAGGTTTACTGTGTCCCTTGGACCTTCTTATTGACGATGAAACACAGCAATTGCATCGGATTTAAATAGAAAAGGCACAATGCCGACTTAAGTATAAGAAGACTGACTCTTCCTACTGTCTATGTTTTGAATCATTCCTGTGACACTAGTTATAGATTACGATGCTTCACTTCAGGTTTACTGTATCCCTCTGCCCTTCTTATTGACGATGAAACACAGAAATTGCATCGGAATTAAATACAAAAGGCACAATGCCGACTTAAGTACAAGAAGACACACTCTTCTTCTGTCTATGTTTTCAACCATTCCTGTGACACTAGTCATAGATTTCGATGCTTCACTTTAGGTTTACTGTATCCCTTGGACCTTCTTACTGACGATGAAAGACAGAAATTGCATTGGAATTAAGTACAAAAGGCACAAGGCCGACTTAAGTACAAGAAGACTGACTCTTCTTACTGACTATGTTTTGAACGATTCCTGTTACACTTGTTATAGATTCTGATGCTTCACTTCAGGTTTTCTGTATCCCTTGGAACTTCTTATTGGCGATGAAACACAGATATTGCATCGGAATTAAATACAAAAGGCACAATGCCGACTTAAGTACAAGATGACTGGCTCTTCTTACTGACTATGCTTTGAACCATTCCTGTGACACTAGTTATAGATTCCGATGCTTCACTTCAGTTTCACTGTATCGCTTGGACCTTCTTATTGACGATGAAACACAGAAATTGCATCGGAATTAAATAGAAAAGGCACAATGCCGACTTAAGTACAAGAAGACTGACTCTTCCTACTGTCTATGATTTGAACCATTCCTGTGACACTAGTTATAGATTCCGATGCTTTACTTCAGGTTTACTGTATCCCTCTGACGTTCTTATTGACGATGAAACACAGAAATTGCATCGGAATTAAATACAAAAGGCACAATGCCGACTTAAGTACGTGTAGACCGACTTTTCCTACTGTCTATGTTTTGAACCATTCCTGTGACACTAGTTATAGATTCCGATACTTAACTTCAGGATTACTGTATCCCACTGACCTTCTTACTGACGATGAAACACAGAAATTGCATCGGAATTAAATAGAAAATGCACAATGCCGACTTAAGTACAAGAAGACTGACTCATCTTACTGTCTATGTTTTGAACGATTCCTGTGACACTAGTTATAGATTCCGATGCTTCACTCCAGGTTTACTGAATCCCTCAGTCCTTCTTATTGACGATGAAACACAGAAATTGCATCGGAATTAAATACAAAACGCACAATGCCGACTTAAGTATATGTAGACTGACTTTTCTCCTGTCTATGTTTTGAACCATTCCTGTGACACTAGTTATAGATTCCGATGGTACATTTCAGGTTTACTGTATCTCTTGGACCTTCTTATTGACGATGAAACACAGAAATTGCATCGGAATTAAATACAAAAGCACAATGCCGACTTAAGTACAAGAAGACTGACTCTTCTTACTGACTATGTTTTGATCCATTCCTGTGACTCTAGCTATAAATTCCGATGCTTCACTCTAGGTTTACTGTATCCCTTGGACCTTCTTATTGACGATGAGACACAGAAATTGCATCGGAATTAAATAAAAAAGGCACAATGCCGACTTAAGTACAAGAAGACTGACTCTGCTTACGGTCCTTGTTTTGAACCATTCCTGTGACACTTGTTACAGATGCCGATGCTTCACTCCAGGTTTACTGTATCCCTTTTACCTTCTTATTGACGATGAAACACAGAAATTGCATCGGAATTAAATACAAAAGGCACAATGCCGACTTAAGTACAAGAAGACTGACTCTTCTTACTGACAATGCTTTGATCCATTCCTGTGACACTAGTTATAGATTCCGATGATTCACTTCAGGTTTACTGTATCCCTTGGACCTTCTTATTGACGATGAAACACACCAATTGCATCGGATTTATATAGAATACGCACAATGCCGACTTAAGTATAAGAACTTCAAACTGTCTATGTTTTGAATCATTCCTGTAACATTAGTTATAGATTCCGATGCTTCACTTCAGGTTTACTGTATCCCTCTGCCCTTCTTATTGACGATGAAACACAGAAATTGCATCGGAATTAAATACAAAAGGCACAATGCCGACTTTAGTACAAAAAGACACACTCTTCTTCTGTCTATGTTTTGAACCATTCCTGTGACACTAGTTATAGATTCCGATGCTTCACTTCAGGTTTACTGTATCCCTCTGACCTTCGTATTGACGATAAAACACAGAAATTACATCGGAATTAAATACAAAACGCGCAATGCCGACTTAAGTACAAGAAGACTGACTCTTCTTACTGTCTATGTTTTGAACCATTCCTGTGACACTGCTTATAGACTCCGATGCTTCACTCTAGGTATACTGTTTTGAACCATTCCTGTGATACAAGATATAGATGTCGATGCTTCACTTCGGGTTTAGTGTATCCCTTGGTCCTTCTTATTGACGATGAAACACAGAAATTGCATGGGAATTAAATACAAAAGGCACAATGCCGACTTAAGTATAAGAAGACTGACTCATCTTACTGTCTACGTTTTGAACCATTCCTGTGACACTAGTTATAGATTCCGATGCTTCACTCCAGGTTTACTGTATACCTTGGACCTTCTTGTTGACGACGAAACACAGAAATTGCATCGGAATTAAATACAAAAGCACAATGCCGACTTAAGTACAAGAAGACGGACTCTTCTTACTGACTATGTTTTGAACCGTTCCTGTGACACTAGTTATAGATTCCGATGCTTCACTTCAGGTTTACTGTATCCCTTGGACCTTCTTATTGACGATGAAACACAGAAATTGCATCGGAGTTAAATAGAAAAGGCACAATGCCGTCTTAAGTACAAGAAGACTGACTCTGCTTACTGTCTATGTTTTGAACCATTTCTGTCATACTAGTTATAGATTTCGATGCTTCGCTTCAATTTTACTGTATCCCTTGGACATTTTTATTGACGATGAAACAGAGAAATTGCATCGGAATTAAATACAAAAGGCACAATGCCGACTATAGTACAAGAAGACTGACTCGTCTTACTGTCTATGTTTTGAACCATCGCTGTGACACTAGTTATAGATAGCGATGCTTCACTCCAGGTTTACTGTATCCCTTGGACCTTCTTATTGACGATGAAATACAGAAATTGCATCGGAATTAAATACAAAACCACACAATGCCGACTTAAGAACAAGAAGACTAACTCTTCTTACTGCCTATGTTTTGAACCTTTCCTGTGACACTAGATATAGATTCCGATGCTTCACTCCAGGTTTACCGTATCCCTTGGACCTTCTTATTGACAATGAAACACAGAAATTGCATCGGAAATAGATACAAAACGTACAATGCCGACTTAAGTACAAGATGACTGGCTCTTCTTACTGACTATGCTTTGAACCATTCCTGGGACACTAGCTATAGACTCCGATGCTTCACTTCAGTTTCACTGTATCGCTTGGACCTTCTTATTGACGATGAAACACAGAAATTGCATCGGAATTAAATAGAAAAGGCACAATGCCGACTTAAGTACAAGAAGACTGACTCTTTTTAATGTCTATGTTTGAACCATTTCTTTGACACTTGTTATAGATTCCGATGCTTCACTTCAGGTTTACTGTATCCCTCTGCCCTTCTTATTGACGATGAAACACAGAAATTGCAATGGAATTAAATACAAAAGGCACAATACCGACTTAAGTACAAGAAGACTGACTCTTCCTACTGTCTATGATTTGAACCATTCCTGGGACACTAGTTATAGATTCCGATGCTTCACTTCAGGTTTACTGTATCCCTTGGACCTTCTTATTGATGATGAAACACAGAAATTGCATCGGAGTTAAATAGAAAAGGCATAATGCCGTCTTAAGTACAAGAAGACTGACTCCTCTTACTGACTATGTTTTGAACCAGTCCTGTGACACTAGTTATAGATTCCGATGGTTCATTTCAGGTTTACTGTATCTCTTGGACCATCTTATTGACGATGAAACACAGAAATTGCATCGGAATTAAATACAAAAGGCACAATGCCGACTTAAGTACAAGAAGACTGACTCTTCTTACTGACTATGTTTTGATCTATTCCTGTGACACTAGTTATGGATTCCGATGCTTCACTCTAGGTTTACTGTATCCCTTGGACCTTCTTATTGACAATGAAACACAGAAATTGCATCGGAAATAGATACAAAACGTACAATGCCGACTTAAGTACAAGATGACTGGCTCTTCTTACTGACTATGCTTTGAACCATTCCTGGGACACTAGCTATAGACTCCGATGCTTCACTTCAGTTTCACTGTATCGCTTGGACCTTCTTATTGACGATGAAACACAGAAATTGCATCGGAATTAAATAGAAAAGGCACAATGCCGACTTAAGTACAAGAAGACTGACTCTTTTTAATGTCTATGTTTGAACCATTTCTTTGACACTTGTTATAGATTCCGATGCTTCACTTCAGGTTTACTGTATCCCTCTGCCCTTCTTATTGACGATGAAACACAGAAATTGCAATGGAATTAAATACAAAAGGCACAATACCGACTTAAGTACAAGAAGACTGACTCTTCCTACTGTCTATGATTTGAACCATTCCTGGGACACTAGTTATAGATTCCGATGCTTCACTTCAGGTTTACTGTATCCCTTGGACCTTCTTATTGATGATGAAACACAGAAATTGCATCGGAGTTAAATAGAAAAGGCATAATGCCGTCTTAAGTACAAGAAGACTGACTCCTCTTACTGACTATGTTTTGAACCAGTCCTGTGACACTAGTTATAGATTCCGATGGTTCATTTCAGGTTTACTGTATCTCTTGGACCTTCTTATTGACGATGAAACACAGAAATTGCATCGGAATTAAATACAAAAGGCACAATGCCGACTTAAGTACAAGAAGACTGACTCTTCTTACTGACTATGTTTTGATCTATTCCTGTGACACTAGTTATGGATTCCGATGCTTCACTCTAGGTTTACTGTATCCCTTGGACCTTCTTATTGATGATGAAACACAGAAATTGCATCGGAGTTAAATAGAAAAGGCACAATGCCGTCTTAAGTACAAGAAGACTGACTCTTCTTACTGACTATGTTTTGAACCAGTCCTGTGACACTAGTTATAGATTCCGATGGTTCATTTCAGGTTTACTGTATCTCTTGGACCTTCGTATTGACGATGAAACACAGAAATTGCATCGGAATTAAATACAAAAGGCACAAGGCCGACTTAAGTACAAGAAGACTGACTCTTCTTACTGACTATGCTTTGAACGATTCCTGTGACACTAGTTATAGATTCTGATGCTTCACTTCAGGTTTTCTGTATCCCTTGGACCTTCTTATTGGCGATGAAACACAGATATTGCATCGGAATTAAATACAAAAGGCACAATGCCGACTTAAGTACAAGATGACTGGCTCTTCTTACTGACTATGCTTTGAACCATTCCTGTGACACTAGTTATAGATTCCGATGCTTCACTTCAGTTTCACTGTATCGCTTGGACCTTCATATTGACGATGAAACACAGAAATTGCATCGGAATTAAATAGAAAAGGCGCAATGCCGACTTAAGTACAAGAAGACTGACTCTTCCTACTGTCTATGATTTGAACCATTCCTGTGACACTAGTTATAGATTCCGATGCTTCACACCAGGTTTACTGTATCCCTTGGACCTTCTTATTGACGATGAAACACAGAAATTGCATCGGAATTAAATACAAATGCACAATGCCGACTTCAGTACAAGAAGACTGACCCTTCTTACTGACTATGTTTTGAACCATTCCTGTGGCACTTGTTATAGATTCCGATGCTTCACTCTAGGTTTACTGTATCCCTTGGACCTTCTTATTGACGATGAAACACAGAAATTGCATCGGAATTAAATAAAAAAAGCACAATGCCGACTTAAGTACAAGAAGACTGACTCTGCTTACTGTCTATGTTTTGAACCATTCCTGTGATACTAGTTATAGATGTCGATGCTTCACTTCAGGTTTAGTGTATCCCTTGGTCCTTCTTATTGACGATGAAACACAGAAATTGCATGGGAATTAAATACAAAAGGCACAATGCCGACTTAAGTATAAGAAGACTGACTCATCTTACTGTCTACGTTTTGAACCATTCCTGTGACACTAGTTATAGATTCCGATGCTTCACTCCAGGTTTACTGTATACCTTGGACCTTCTTGTTGACGATGAAACACAGAAATTGCATCGGAATTAAATACAAAAGCACAATGCCGTCTTAAGTACAAGAAGACTGACTCTTCTTACTGACTATGTTTGAACCAGTCCTGTGACACTAGTTATAGATTCCGATGGTTCATTTCAGGTTTACTGTATCTCTCGGACCTTCTTATTGACGATGAAACACAGAAATTGCATCGGAATTAATTACAAAAGGCACAATGCCGACAAAAGTACAAGAAGACTGACTCTTCTTACTGACTATGTTTTGATCCATTCCTGTGACACTAGTTATAGATTCCGATGCTTCACTCTAGGTTTACTGTATCCCTTGGACCTTCTTATTGACGATGAAACACAGAAATTGCATCGGAATTAAATAGAAAAGGCACAATGCCGACTTAAGTACAAGAAGACTGACTCTGCTTACTGTCTATGCCTTGAACCATCCTGTGACACTAGTTAAAGATTCCGAAGCTTTACTCCATGTTTACTGTATCCCTTGGACCTTCTTATTGACGATGAAACACAGAAATTGCATCGGAATTAAATACAAAACGCACAATGCCGACTTAAGTACAAGAAGACGGACTCTTCTTACTGACTATGTTTTAAACCATTCCTGTGACATTAGTTATAGATTCCCATGCTTCACTTCAGGTTTACTGTATCCCTTGGACCTTCTTATTGACGATGAAACACAGAAATTGGATCGGAATTAAATACAAAAGGCACAATGCCCACTTAAGTATATGTAGACTGACTTTTCCTACTGTCTATGTTGTGAACCAGTCCTGTGACACTAGTTATAGATTCCGATGGTTCATTTCAGGTTTACTGTATCTCTTGGACCTTCTTACTGACGATGAAACACAGAAATTGCATTGGAATTAAGTACAAAAGGCACAAGGCCGACTTAAGTACAAGAAGACTGACTCTTCTTACTGACTATGCTTTGAACGATTCCTGTTACACTTGTTATAGATTCTGATGCTTCACTTCAGGTTTTCTGTATCCCTTGGAACTTCTTATTGGCGATGAAACACAGATATTGCATCGGAATTAAATACAAAAGGCACAATGCCGACTTAAGTACAAGATGACTGGCTCTTCTTACTGACTATGATTTGAACCATTCCTGTGACACTAGTTATAGATTCCGATGCTTCACTTCAGTTTCACTGTATCGCTTGGACCTTCTTATTGACGATGAAACACAGAAATTGCATCGGAATTAAATAGAAAAGGCACAATGCCGACTTAAGTAAAAGAAGACTGACTCTTCCTACTGTCTATGATTTGAACCATTCCTGTGACACTAGTTATAGATTCCGATGCTTTACTTCAGGTTTACTGTATCCCTCTGACGTTCTTATTGACGATGAAACACAGAAATTGCATCGGAATTAAATACAAAAGGCACAATGCCGACTTAAGTACGTGTAGACTGACTTTTCCTACTGTCTATGTTTTGAACCATTCCTGTGACACTAGTTATAGATTCCGATGCTTAACTTCAGGATTACTGTATCCCACTGACCTTCTTACTGACGATGAAACACAGAAATTGCATCGGAATTAAATAGAAAATGCACAATGCCGACTTAAGTACAAGAAGACTGACTCATCTTACTGTCTATGTTTTGAACGATTCCTGTGACACTAGTTATAGATTCCGATGCTTCACTCCAGGTTTACTGAATCCCTCAGTCCTTCTTATTGACGATGAAACACAGAAATTGCATCGGAATTAAATACAAAACGCACAATGCCGACTTAAGTATATGTAGACTGACTTTTCTCCTGTCTATGTTTTGAACCATTCCTGTGACACTAGTTATAGATTCCGATGGTACATTTCAGGTTTACTGTATCTCTTGGACCTTCTTATTGACGATGAAACACAGAAATTGCATCGGAATTAAATACAAAAGCACAATGCCGACTTAAGTACAAGAAGACTGACTCTTCTTACTGACTATGTTTTGATCCATTCCTGTGACTCTAGCTATAAATTCCGATGCTTCACTCTAGGTTTACTGTATCCCTTGGACCTTCTTATTGACGATGAGACACAGAAATTGCATCGGAATTAAATAAAAAAGGCACAATGCCGACTTAAGTACAAGAAGACTGACTCTGCTTACGGTCCTTGTTTTGAACCATTCCTGTGACACTTGTTACAGATGCCGATGCTTCACTCCAGGTTTACTGTATCCCTTTTACCTTCTTATTGACGATGAAACACAGAAATTGCATCGGAATTAAATACAAAAGGCACAATGCCGACTTAAGTACAAGAAGACTGACTCTTCTTACTGACAATGCTTTGATCCATTCCTGTGACACTAGTTATAGATTCCGATGATTCACTTCAGGTTTACTGTATCCCTTGGACCTTCTTATTGACGATGAAACACACCAATTGCATCGGATTTATATAGAATACGCACAATGCCGACTTAAGTATAAGAACTTCAAACTGTCTATGTTTTGAATCATTCCTGTGACATTAGTTATAGATTCCGATGCTTCACTTCAGGTTTACTGTATCCCTCTGCCCTTCTTATTGACGATGAAACACAGAAATTGCATCGGAATTAAATACAAAAGGCACAATGCCGACTTTAGTACAAAAAGACACACTCTTCTTCTGTCTATGTTTTGAACCATTCCTGTGACACTAGTTATAGATTCCGATGCTTCACTTCAGGTTTACTGTATCCCTCTGACCTTCGTATTGACGATAAAACACAGAAATTACATCGGAATAAAATACAAAAGGCGCAATGCCGACTTAAGTACAAGAAGACTGACTCTTCTTACTGTCTATGTTTTGAACCATTCCTGTGACACTGCTTATAGACTCCGATGCTTCACTCTAGGTATACTGTTTTGAACCATTCCTGTGATACAAGTTATAGATGTCGATGCTTCACTTCGGGTTTAGTGTATCCCTTGGTCCTTCTTATTGACGATGAAACACAGAAATTGCATGGGAATTAAATACAAAAGGCACAATGCCGACTTAAGTATAAGAAGACTGACTCATCTTACTGTCTACGTTTTGAACCATTCCTGTGACACTAGTTATAGATTCCGATGCTTCACTCCAGGTTTACTGTATACCTTGGACCTTCTTGTTGACGACGAAACACAGAAATTGCATCGGAATTAAATACAAAAGCACAATGCCGACTTAAGTACAAGAAGACGGACTCTTCTTACTGACTATGTTTTGAACCGTTCCTGTGACACTAGTTATAGATTCCGATGCTTCACTTCAGGTTTACTGTATCCCTTGGACCTTCTTATTGACGATGAAACACAGAAATTGCATCGGAGTTAAATAGAAAAGGCACAATGCCGTCTTAAGTACAAGAAGACTGACTCTGCTTACTGTCTATGTTTTGAAACATTTCTGTCATACTAGTTATAGATTTCGATGCTTCGCTTCAATTTTACTGTATCCCTTGGACATTTTTATTGACGATGAAACAGAGAAATTGCATCGGAATTAAATACAAAAGGCACAATGCCGACTTTAGTACAAGAAGACTGACTCGTCTTACTGTGTATGCTTTGAACCATCGCTGTGACACTAGTTATAGATAGCGATGCCTCACTCCAGGTTTACTGTATCCCTTGGACCTTCTTATTGACGATGAAACACAGAAATTGCATCGGAATTAAATAGAAAAGGCACAATGCCGACTTAAGTACAAGAAGACTGACTCTTTTTAATGTCTATGTTTGAACCATTTCTTTGACACTTGTTATAGATTCCGATGCTTCACTTCAGGTTTACTGTATCCCTCTGCCCTTCTTATTGACGATGAAACACAGAAATTGCAATGGAATTAAATACAAAAGGCACAATACCGACTTAAGTACAAGAAGACTGACTCTTCCTACTGTCTATGATTTGAACCATTCCTGGGACACTAGTTATAGATTCCGATGCTTCACTTCAGGTTTACTGTATCCCTTGGACCTTCTTATTGATGATGAAACACAGAAATTGCATCGGAGTTAAATAGAAAAGGCACAATGCCGTCTTAAGTACAAGAAGACTGACTCCTCTTACTGACTATGTTTTGAACCAGTCCTGTGACACTAGTTATAGATTCCGATGGTTCATTTCAGGTTTACTGTATCTCTTGGACCTTCTTATTGACGATGAAACACAGAAATTGCATCGGAATTAAATACAAAAGGCACAATGCCGACTTAAGTACAAGAAGACTGACTCTTCTTACTGACTATGTTTTGATCTATTCCTGTGACACTAGTTATGGATTCCGATTCTTCACTCTAGGTTTACTGTATCCCTTGGACCTTCTTATTGATGATGAAACACAGAAATTGCATCGGAGTTAAATAGAAAAGGCACAATGCCGTCTTAAGTACAAGAAGACTGACTCTTCTTACTGACTATGTTTTGAACCAGTCCTGTGACACTAGTTATAGATTCCGATGGTTCATTTCAGGTTTACTGTATCTCTTGGACCTTCTTATTGACGATGAAACACAGAAATTGCATCGGAATTAAATACAAAAGGCACAAGGCCGACTTAAGTACAAGAAGACTGACTCTTCTTACTGACTATGCTTTGAACGATTCCTGTGACACTAGTTATAGATTCTGATGCTTCACTTCAGGTTTTCTGTATCCCTTGGACCTTCTTATTGGCGATGAAACACAGATATTGCATCGGAATTAAATACAAAAGGCACAATGCCGACTTAAGTACAAGATGACTGGCTCTTCTTACTGACTATGCTTTGAACCATTCCTGTGACACTAGTTATAGATTCCGATGCTTCACTTCAGTTTCACTGCATCGCTTGGACCTTCATATTGACGATGAAACACAGAAATTGCATCGGAATTAAATAGAAAAGGCGCAATGCCGACTTAAGTACAAGAAGACTGTCTCTTCCTACTGTCTATGATTTGAACCATTCCTGTGACACTAGTTATAGATTCCGATGCTTCACACCAGGTTTACTGTATCCCTTGGACCTTCTTATTGACGATGAAACACAGAAATTGCATCGGAATTAAATACAAATGCACAATGCCGACTTAAGTACAAGAAGACTGACCCTTCTTACTGACTATGTTTTGAACCATTCCTGTGGCACTTGTTATAGATTCCGATGCTTCACTCTAGGTTTACTGTATCCCTTGGACCTTCTTATTGACGATGAAACACAGAAATTGCATCGGAATTAAATAAAAAAAGCACAATGCCGACTTAAGTACAAGAAGACTGACTCTGCTTACTGTCTATGTTTTGAACCATTCCTGTGATACTAGTTATAGATGTCGATGCTTCACTTCAGGTTTAGTGTATCCCTTGGTCCTTCTTATTGACGATGAAACACAGAAATTGCATGGGAATTAAATACAAAAGGCACAATGCCGACTTAAGTATAAGAAGACTGACTCATCTTACTGTCTACGTTTTGAACCATTCCTGTGACACTAGTTATAGATTCCGATGCTTCACTCCAGGTTTACTGTATACCTTGGACCTTCTTGTTGACGATGAAACACAGAAATTGCATCGGAATTAAATACAAAAGCACAATGCCGTCTTAAGTACAAGAAGACTGACTCTTCTTACTGACTATGTTTTGAACCAGTCCTGTGACACTAGTTATAGATTCCGATGGTTCATTTCAGGTTTACTGTATCTCTTGGACCTTCTTATTGACGATGAAACACAGAAATTGCATCGGAATTAATTACAAAAGGCACAATGCCGACTTAAGTACAAGAAGACTGACTCTTCTTACTGACTATGTTTTGATCCATTCCTGTGACACTAGTTATAGATTCCGATGCTTCACTCTAGGTTTACTGTATCCCTTGGACCTTCTTATTGACGATGAAACACAGAAATTGCATCGGAATTAAATAAAAAAGGCACAATGCCGACTTAAGTACAAGAAGACTGACTCTGCTTACTGTCTATGCCTTGAACCATCCTGTGACACTAG
Source organism: Schistocerca piceifrons (assembly GCF_021461385.2). NCBI lineage: Eukaryota > Metazoa > Arthropoda > Insecta > Orthoptera > Acrididae > Schistocerca > Schistocerca piceifrons. The sequence continues at coordinate 11,026 of NW_025728005.1, read as the reverse complement.
TTAAAGATTCCGAAGCTTTACTCCATGTTTACTGTATCCCTTGGACCTTCTTATTGACGATGAAACACAGAAATTGCATCGGAATTAAATACAAAACGCACAATGCCGACTTAAGTACAAGAAGACGGACTCTTCTTACTGACTATGTTTTAAACCATTCCTGTGACATTACTTATAGATTCCCATGTTTCACTTCAGGTTTACTGTATCCCTTGGACCTTCTTATTGACGATGAAACACAGAAATTGGATCGGAATTAAATACAAAAGGCACAATGCCCACTTGAGTATATGTAGACTGACTTTTCCTACTGTCTATGTTGTGAACCAGTCCTGTGACACTAGTTATAGATTCCGATGGTTCATTTCAGGTTTACTGTATCTCTTGGACCTTCTTATTGACGATGAAACACAGAAATTGCATCGGAATTAAATACAAAAGGCACAATGCCGACTTAAGTACAAGAAGACTGACTCTTCTTACTGACTATGTTTTGATCCCATTCCTGTGTCTGTAGTAATAGATTCCGATGCTTCACTCTAGGTTTACTGTATCCCATGGACCTTTTTATTGACGATGAAACACAGAAATGGCATCGGAATTAAATAAAAAAAGGCACAATGCCGACTTAAGTACAAAAAGACTGACTCTGCGTACTGTCTATGTCTTGAACCATCCTGTGACACTAGTTACAGATTCCGATGCTTCACTCCATGTTTACTGTATCCCTGGACCTTCTTATTGACGATGAAACACAGAAATTGCATCGGAATTAAATACAAAAGGCACAATGCCGACTTAAGTACAAGAAGACTGACTCTTCTTACTGACTATGCTTTGATCCATTCCTGTGACACTAGTTATAGATAGCGATGCTTCACTCTAGGTTTACTGTGTCCCTTGGACCTTCTTATTGACGATGAAACACAGCAATTGCATCGGATTTAAATAGAAAAGGCACAATGCCGACTTAAGTATAAGAAGACTGACTCTTCCTACTGTCTATGTTTTGAATCATTCCTGTGACACTAGTTATATATTACGATGCTTCACTTCTGGTTTACTGTATCCCTCTGCCCTTCTTATTGACGATGAAACACAGAAATTGCATCGGAATTAAATACAAAAGGCACAATGCCGACTTAAGTACAAGAAGACACACTCTTCTTGTGTCTATGTTTTCAACCATTCCTGTGACACTAGTCATAGATTTCGATGCTTCACTTTAGGTTTACTGTATCCCTTGGACCTTCTTACTGACGATGAAACACAGAAATTGCATCGGAATTAAGTACAAAAGGCACAAGGCCGACTTAAGTACAAGAAGACTGACTCTTCTTACTGACTATGCTTTGAACGATTCCTGTTACACTTGTTATAGATTCTGATGCTTCACTTCAGGTTTTCTGTATCCCTTGGAACTTCTTATTGGCGATGAAACACAGATATTGCATCGGAATTAAATACAAAAGGCACAATGCCGACTTAAGTACAAGATGACTGGCTCTTCTTACTGACTATGTTTGAACCATTCCTGTGACACTAGTTATAGATTCCGATGCTTCACTTCAGTTTCACTGTATCGCTTGGACCTTCTTATTGACGATGAAACACAGAAATTGCATCGGAATTAAATAGAAAAGGCACAATGCAGACTTAAGTACACGAAGACTGACTCTTCCTACAGTCTATGATTTGAACCATTCCTGTGACACTAGTTATAGATTCCGATGCTTTACTTCAGGTTTACTGTATCCCCTCTGACGTTCTTATTGACGATGAAACACAGAAATTGCATCGGAATTAAATACAAAAGGCACAATGCCGACTTAAGTACGTGTAGACTGACTTTTCCTACTGTCTAAGCTTTGAACCATTCCTGTGACACTAGTTATAGATTCCGATGCTTAACTTCAGGATTACTGTATCCCACTGACCTTCTTACTGACGATGAAACACAGAAATTGCATCGGAATTAAATAGAAAATGCACAATGCCGACTTAAGTACAAGAAGACTGACTCATTTTACTGTCTATGTTTTGAACGATTCCTGTGACACTAGTTATAGATTCCGATGCTTCACTCCAGGTTTACTGTATCCCTCAGACCTTCTTATTGACGATGAAACACAGAAATAGCATCGGAATTAAATAGAAAAGGCACAATACCGACTTAAGTACAAGAAGACTGTCTCTTCCTACTGTCTATGATTTGAACCATTCCTGGGACACTAGTTATAGATTCCGATGCTTCACTTTAGGTTTACTGTATCCCTTGGACCTTCTTATTGACGATGAAACACACAAATTCCATCGGAATTAAATTCAAAAGGCACAAAGCCGACATAAGTACAAGACAACTGACTCATCTTTTTGTCTATATTTTTGAACCATTCCTGTGACACTAGTTATAGATTCAGATGCTTCACTCCAGGTTTACTGTATTTCTTAGACGTTCATATTGACGATTAAACACAGAAATTGCATCGGAATTAACATTAAAAAGGCACAATGCCGACTTAAGTACAAGAAGACTGACTCTTCTTACTGACTATGTTTTGAACCATTCCTGTGACACTAGTTATAGATTCCAATGCTTCACTTGAGGTTTACGGTATCCCCCTGACCTCCTTATTGACGATGAAACACAGAAATTGCGTCGGAATTAAATAAGAAAGGCACAATGCCGAATTAAGTACAAGAGGACTGACTCTTCCTTCCCTCTATGTTTTGAACCGTTCCTGTGATACTAGTTTTTTATTCCGATGCTTCACTTGAGGTTTACTGTATCCCTTGGACCTTCTTGTGGACGATGAAACACAGAAATTGCATCGGAATGAAATACAAAAGGCACAATGCCGACTTAAGTACAAGAAGACTGACTCTTCCAGCTCTCTATGATTTGAACCATTCCTGTGACACTAGTTATAGATTCCGATGCTTAACTTCAGGATTACTGTATCCCACTGACCTTCTTACTGACGATGAAACACAGAAATTGCATCGGAATTAAATAGAAAATGCACAATGCCGACTTAAGTACAAGAAGACTGACTCATCTTACTGTCTATGTTGTGAACGATTCCTGTGACACTAGTTATAGATTCCGATGCTTCACTCCAGGTTTACTGAATCCCTCAGACCTTCTTATTGACGATGAAACACAGAAATTGCATCGGAATTAAATACAAAACGCACAATGCCGACTTAAGTATATGTAGACTGACTTTTCTCCTGTCTATGTTTTGAACCATTCCTGTGACCCCTAGTTATAGATTCCGATGGTACATTTCAGGTTTACTGTATCTCTTGGACCTTCTTATTGACGATGAAACACAGAAATTGCATCGGAATTAAATACAAAAGCACAATGCCGACTTAAGTACAAGAAGACTGACTCTTCTTACTGACTATGTTTTGAACCATTCCTGTGACTCTAGCTATAAATTCCGATGCTTCACTCTAGGTTTACTGTATCCTTGGACCTTCTTATTGACGATGAAACACAGAAATTGCATCGGAATTAAATAAAAAAGGCACAATGCCGACTTAAGTACAAGAAGACTGACTCTGCTTACTGTCTATGCTTGAACCATCCTGTGACACTAGTTAAAGATTCCGAAGCTTTACTCCATGTTTACTGTAATCCCTTGGACCTTCTTATTGACGATGAAACACAGAAATTGCATCGGAATTAAATACAAAACGCACAATGCCGACTTAAGTACAAGAAGACGGACTCTTCTTACTGACTATGTTTTAAACCATTCCTGTGACATTAGTTATAGATTCCCATGCTTCACTTCAGGTTTACTGTATCCCTTGGACCTTCTTATTAACGATGAAACACAGAAATTGGATCGGAATTAAATACAAAAGGCACAATGCCCACTTGAGTATATGTAGACTGACTTTTCCTACTGTCTATGTTGTGAACCAGTCCTGTGACACTAGTTATAGATTCCGATGGTTCATTTCAGGTTTACTGTATCTCTTGGACCTTCTTATTGACGATGAAACACAGAAATTGCATCGGAATTAAATACAAAAGGCACAATGCCGACTTAAGTACAAGAAGACTGACTCTTCTTACTGACTATGTTTTGATCCATTCCTGTGTCTGTAGTTATAGATTCCGATGCTTCACTCTAGGTTTACTGTATCCCATGGACCTTTTTAATTGACGATGAAACACAGAAATGGCATCGGAATTAAATAAAAAAGGCACAATGCCGACTTAAGTACAAAAAGACTGACTCTGCGTACTGTCTATGTCTTGAACCATCCTGTGACACTAGTTACAGATTCCGATGCTTCACTCCATGCTTACTGTATCCCTTGGACCTTCTTATTGACGATGAAACACAGAAATTGCATCGGAATTAAATACAAAAGGCACAATGCTGACTTAAGTACAAGAAGACTGACTCTTCTTACTGACTATGCTTTGATCCATTCCTGTGACTCTAGCTAAAATTCCGATGCTTCACTCTAGGTTTACTGTATCCCTTGGACCTTCTTATTGACGATGAAACACAGAAATTGCATCGGAATTAAATAAAAAAGGCACAATGCCGACTTAAGTACAAGAAGACTGACTCTGCTTACTGTCGATGTTTTGAACCATTCCTGTGACACTTGTTACAGATGCCGATGCTTCACTCCAGGTTTACTGTATCCCTTGGACCTTCTTATTGACGATGAAACACAGAAATTGCATCGGAATTAAATACAAATGGCACAATGCCGACTTAAGTACAAGAAGACTGACTCTTCTTACTGACTAAGCTTTGATCCATTCCTGTGTCACTAGTTATAGATTCCGATGATTCACTTCAGGTTTACTGTATCCCTTGGACCTTCTTATTGACGATGAAACACACCAATTGCATCGGATTTATATAGAATACGCACAATGCCGACTTAAGTATAAGAACTTCAAACTGTCTATGTTTTGTATCATTCCTGTGACATTAGTTATAGATTCCGATGCTTCACTTCAGGTTTACTGTATCCCTCTGCCCTTCTTATTTGACGATGAAACACAGAAATTGCATCGGAATTAAATACAAAAGGCACAATGCCGACTTTAGTACAAGAAGACACACTCTTCTTCTGTCTATGTTTTGAACCATTCCTGTGACACTAGTTATAGATTTCGATGCTTCACTTCAGGTTTACTGTATCCCTTGGACCTTCTTATTGACGATGAAACACAGAAATTGCATCGGAATTAAGTACAAAAGGCACAAGGCCAACATAAGTACAAGACGACTGACTCTTCTTACTGACTATGTTTTGAACCATTCCTGTGACACTAGTTATAGATTCCGATGTTTCGCTTCAGGTTTACTGTATCCCTCTGACCTTCGTATTGACGATAAAACACAGAAATTACATCGGAATTAAATACAAAAGGCGCAATGCCGACTTAAGTACAAGCAGACTGACTCTTTCTTACTGTCTATGTTTGAACCATTCCTGTGACACTGCTTATAGACTCCGATGCTTCACTCTAGGTATAATGTTTTGAACCATTCCTGTGATACAAGTTATAGATGTCGATGCTTCACTTCGGGTTTAGTGTATCCCTTGGTCCTTCTTATTGACGATGAAACACAGAAAATTGCATGGGAATTAAATACAAAAGGCACAATGCCCGACTTAAGTATAAGAAGACTGGACTCATCTTACTCTCTACGTTTTGAACCATTCCTGTGACACTAGTTATGGATTCCATTGCTTCACTCCAGGTTTACTGTATACCTTGGACCTTCTTGTTGACGACGAAACACAGAAATTGCATCGGAATTAAATACAAAAGCACAATGCCGACTTAAGTACAAGAAGACGGACTCTTCTTACTGACTATGTTTTTTAACCGTTCCTGTGACACTAGTTATAGATTCCGATGCTTCACTTCAGGTTTACTGTATCCCTTGGACCTTCTTATTGACGATGAAACACAGAAATTGCATCGGAGTTAAATAGAAAAGGCACAATGCCGTCTTAAGTACAAGAAGACTGACTCTGCTTACTGTCTATGTTTTGAACCATTTCTGTGATACTAGTTATAGATTTCGATGCTTCGCTTCAGGTTTACTGTATCCCTTGGACATTTTTTATTGACGATGAAACAGAGAAATTGCATCGGAATTAAATACAAAAGGCACAATGCCGACTTTAGTACAAGAAGACTGACTCGTCTTACTGTCTATGCTTTGAACCATCGCTGTGACACTAGTTATAGATAGCGATGCTTCACTCCAGGTTTACTGTATCCCTTGGACCTTCTTATTGACGATGAAACACAGAAATTGCATCGGAATTAAATACAAAACCACACAATGCCGACTTAAGAACAAGAAGACTAACTCTTCTTACTGCCTATGTTTTGAACCTTTCCTGTGACACTAGATATAGATTCCGATGCTTCACTCCAGGTTTACCGTATCCCTTGGACCTTCTTATTGACAATGAAACACAGAAATTGCATCGGAAATAGATACAAAACGCACAATGCCGACTTAAGTAAAAGATAACTGGCTCTTCTTACTGACTATGCTTTGAACCATTCCTGGGACACTAGCTATAGACTCCGATGCTTCACTTCAGTTTCACTGTATCGCTTGGACCTTCTTATTGACGATGAAACACAGAAATTGCATCGGAATTAAATAGAAAAGGCACAATGCCGACTTAAGTACAAGAAGACTGACTCTTCCTAATGTCTATGTTTGAACCATTTCTTTGACACTTGTTATAGATTCCGATGCTTCACTTCAGGTTTACTGTATCCCTCTGCCCTTCTTATTGACGATGAAAACACAGAAATTGCAATGGAATTAAATACAAAAGGCACAATACCGACTTAAGTACAAGAAGACTGACACTTCCTACTGTCTATGATTTGAACCATTCCTGTGACGCTAGTTATAGATTACGATGCTTCACTTCAGGTTTACTGTATCCCTCTGCCCTTCTTATTGACGATGAAACACAGAAATTGCATCGGAATTAAATACAAAAGGCACAATGCCGACTTAAGTACAAGAAGACACACTCTTCTTCTGTCTATGTTTTCAACCATTCCTGTGACACTAGTCATAGATTTCGATGCTTCACTTTAGGTTTACTGTATCCCTTGGACCTTCTTACTGACGATGAAGCACAGAAATTGCATCGGAATTAAGTACAAAAGGCACAAGGCCGACTTAAGTACAAGAAGACTGACTCTTCTTACTGACTATGCTTTTGAACGATTCCTGTGACACTAGTTATAGATTCTGATGCTTCACTTCAGGTTTTCTGTATCCCCTTGGACCTTCTTATTGGCGATGAAACACAGATATTGCATCGGAATTAAATACAAAAGGCACAATGCCGACTTAAGTACAAGATGACTGGCTCTTCTTACTGACTATGCTTTGAACCATTCCTGTGACACTAGTTATAGATTCCGATGCTTCACTTCAGTTTTCACTGTATCGCTTGGACCTTCATATTGACGATGAAACACAGAAATTGCATCGGAATTAAATAGAAAAGGCACAATGCCGACTTATGTACAAGAAGACTGACTCTTCCTACTGTCTATGATTTGAACCATTCCTGTGACACTAGTTATAGATTCCGATGCTTCACACCAGGTTTACTGTATCCCTTGGACCTTCTTATTGACGATGAAACACAGAAATTGCATCGGAATTAAACACAAATGCACAATGCCGACTTAAGTACAAGAAGACTGACCCTTCTTACTGACTATGTTTTGAACCATTCCTGTGGCACTAGTTATAGATTCCGATGCTTCACTCTAGGTTTACTGTATCCCTTGGACCTTCTTATTGACGATGAAACACAGAAATTGCATCGGAATTAAATAAAAAAGCACAATGCCGACTTAAGTACAAGAAGACTGACTCTGCTTACTGTCTATGTTTTGAACCATTCCTGTGATACTAGTTATAGATGTCGATGCTTCACTTCAGGTTTAGTGTATCCCTTGGTCCTTCTTATTGACGATGAAACACAGAAATTGCATGGAATTAAATACAAAAGGCACAATGCCGACTTAAGTATAAGAAGACTGACTCATCTTACTGTCTACGTTTTCAACCATTCCTGTGACACTAGTTATAGATTCCGATGCTTCACTCCAGGTTTACTGTATACCTTGGACCTTCTTGTTGACGATGAAACACAGAAATTGCATCGGAATTAAATACAAAAGCACAATGCCGACTTAAGTACAAGAAGACGGACTCTTCTTACTGACTATGTTTTGAACCGTTCCTGTGACACTAGATATAGATTCCGATGCTTCACTCCAGGTTTACCGTATGCCCTGGACCTTCTTATTGACAATTAAACACAGAAATTGCGTCGGAAATAGATACAAAAAGCACAATGCCGACTTAAGTACAAGATGACTGGCTTTTCTTACTGACTATGCTTTGAACCATTCCTGTGACACTAGTTATAGACTCCGATGCTTCACTTCAGTTTCACTGTATCGCTTGGACCTTCTTATTGACGATGAAACACAGAAATTGCATCGGAATTAAATAGAAAAGGCACAATGCCGACTTAAGTACAAGAAGACTGACTCTTCCTAATGTCTATGTTTTGAACCATTCCTTTGACACTTGTTATAGATTCCGATGCTTCACTTCATTTTTACTGTATCCCTCTGCCTTTCTTATTGACGATGAAACACAGAAATTGCAATGGAATTAAATACAAAAGGCACTATGCCGACTTAAGTACAAGAAGACTGACTCTTCTTACTGACTATGTTTTAAACAATTCCTGTGACACTAGTTATAGATTCCGATGCTTTACTTCATTTTTACTGTATCCCTCTGACCTTCTTATTGACGATGAAACACAGAAATTGCATCGGAATTAAACAGAAAAAGCACAATTCCGACTTAACTACAAGAAGACTGACTCTTCTTACTGACCATGATTTGAACCATTCCTGTGACACTAGTTATAGATTCCGATGCTTAACTTCAGGTTTACTGTATCCCACTGACTTTCTTAGTGACGATGAAACACAGAAATTGCATCGAATTAAATACAAAAGGCACAATGCCGACTTAAGTACAAGAAGACTGACTCATCTTACTGTCTATGTTTTGAACCATTCCTGTGACACTAGTTATAGATTTCGATGCTTCACTCCAGTTTACTGTATACCTTGGACCTTCTTATTGACGATGAAACACAGAATTTGCATCGGAATTAAATACAAATCCACGATGCCGACTTAAGTACAAGAAGACGGACTCTTCTTACTGACTATATTTTGAACCATTCCTATGACACTAGTTATAGATTCCGATGCTTCACTTCAGGTTTACTGTAATCCCTCTGACCAACTTATTGACGATAAAACACAGAAATTGCATCGGAATTAAATGCAAAATGCACAATGCCGACATAAGTACAAGAAGACTGACTCTTCTTACTGACTATATTTTGAACCATTCCTGTGACACTAGTTATAGATTCCGATGCTTCACTTCAGGTTTACTGTATCCCTTGGACCTTCTCATTGACGATGAAACACAGGAATTGCATCGGAATTAAATACAAAAGGCACAATGCCGATTTAGGTACAAGAAGACTGACTCTTCCTATTCTCTATGCTTTGAACCATTCCTGTGACACTAGTTTATTATTCCGATGCTTCACTTGAGGTTTACTGTATCCCTCTGCCCTTCTTATTGACGATGAAACACAGAAATTGCATCGGAATTAAATACAAAAGGCACAATGCCGACTTTAGTACAAGAAGACACACTCTTCTTCTGTCTATGTTTTGAACCATTCCTGTGACACTAGTTATAGATTTCGATGCTTCACTTCAGGTTTACTGTATCCCTTGGACCTTCTTATTGACGATGAAACACAGAAATTGCATCGGAATTAAGTACAAAAGGCACAAGGCCAACATAAGTACAAGACGACTGACTCTTCTTACTGACTATGTTTTGAACCATTCCTGTGACACTAGTTATAGATTCCGATGCTTCGCTTCAGGTTTACTGTATCCCTCTGACCTTCGTATTGACGATAAAACACAGAATTACATCGGAATTAAATACAAAAGGCGCAATGCCGACTTAAGTACAAGCAGACTGACTCTTCTTACTGTCTATGTTTTGAACCATTCCTGTGACACTGCTTATAGACTCCGATGCTTCACTCTAGGTATAATGTTTTGAACCATTCCTGTGATACAAGTTATAGATGTCGATGCTTCACTTCGGGTTTAGTGTATCCCTTGGTCCTTCTTATTGACGATGAAACACAGAAATTGCATGGGAATTAAATACAAAAGGCACAATGCCGACTTAAGTATAAGAAGACTGACTCATCTTACTCTCTACGTTTTGAACCATTCCTGTGACACTAGTTATGGATTCCATTGCTTCACTCCAGGTTTACTGTATACCTTGGACCTTCTTGTTGACGACGAAACACAGAAATTGCATCGGAATTAAATACAAAAGCACAATGCCGACTTAAGTACAAGAAGACGGACTCTTCTTACTGACTATGTTTTTTAACCGTTCCTGTGACACTAGTTATAGATTCCGATGCTTCACTTCAGGTTTACTGTATCCCTTGGACCTTCTTATTGACGATGAAACACAGAAATTGCATCGGAGTTAAATAGAAAAGGCACAATGCCGTCTTAAGTACAAGAAGACTGACTCTGCTTACTGTCTATGTTTTGAACCATTTCTGTGATACTAGTTATAGATTTCGATGCTTCGCTTCAGGGTTTACTGTATCCCTTGGACATTTTTATTGACGATGAAACAGAGAAATTGCATCGGAATTAAATACAAAAGGCACAATGCCGACTTTAGTACAAGAAGACTGACTCGTCTTACTGTCTATGCTTTGAACCATCGCTGTGACACTAGTTATAGATAGCGATGCTTCACTCCAGGTTTACTGTATCCCTTGGACCTTCTTATTGACGATGAAACACAGAAATTGCATCGAA